>NC_133372.1:4401647-4573492 GCF_049309525.1 Garra rufa | reverse complement strand
ATTAAAACATTATCTAAAAATAAATTTGATTACGTTTTATCTTTTTTCTGTTTACTATTAGTAACAAAGTTGTTAAATTTGAAGTTTACAAAAAATTTTTTTTAATATATATTTACTTTTTATGTATTATTAAATTAATATTATTTTCTGTTACAACTAAAGCTGTCAGTAGAATTTTACTACACTTTATCTTTTTTTTTCTATACACTACTAGTACAAAGCTGCTAAATTTTTACAAAAAATGTTTACCAAAACTACATTTCATTTTTTAAATATATTTTTTCCTTTTTATTAAATATGATTAAATTAATGTTATTTTCTTTTACAAATAGGACTGTCAGTAGAATTTATTACACTTTATCTTTTTTCCTCTTCACTATTATTGCTAAATTTGACAAAATAAGTTCACTAAAATTTCTTTATATATATATATATATATATATATATATATATATATATATATATATATATATATATATTTTTTTATTTTTTTTTATTAAATATTATTTAATTAATATTCTTTTCAGTTACAACTAGGGCTGCCAGTAGAATTTAACACTTTTTCTCTATTCAGTATTCTTAAAGTTACTGAATTTATAAAAAAAAAAAATTGACTTCTTTTTTATTATATTTTTTTCTTTTGATGAAAATATTATTACATTTCTATTATTTTCTGTTACAACTAGGGCTGTCAGTAGAATTTATTACACTCTATCTTCTTTTTCTATTCATTATTAGTAACAAAGTTGCTACATTTTACAAAATAAGTTTACCAAAATTACATTTCTTTTTTTAAATATATATTGTTTTCTTTTTTTATTAAATATTATTAAATTAATATTATTTTCTGTTACAACTATGGCTGTCAGTAGAATAAAATCATCACATTTAATCATGCTTAATAATAAAATAAAAATAAAATAAAATGTTACTTGAAATAACAATAAACTTTAAGTGAACAAAATAAATAAATAAAAATAATAAAAACAATTAGTTGCCGTGGCCACATTTCTCATTTTCAAGTAGATTAATAAATAAATAAATAATAATAATAATAAAATAAAAAATGTTACGTGAAATTATAATAAATAATAATAAACTTTAAGAAAAAAAAAATCAATTAGTTGCCATGGTAATAAATAATAAATAAATAAATGCATAAAATAAAAACTGTATAGGCATATGTAAAAAAAAAATAAAATAAACATCTCTAAAACTTTAAAAGAACATAAACAGAAGACTTACTCAACATTTAATGAGACTATAATAGTATCTCAATGATACTTAAAATAACACTTGAAAAAACTCCACAATAATAACCATATAAAATAAACAAATAATAAGAGTTAAGAATCAAAAGTGTAATTTGCACTTGCATACTGCAGGATCTATTCTCTTCACTAACTTCACTTGTCTTAATTTTTTGCATTCATCTTTAATCAGCTGGGTTTTTTGTGACTTTTATTGAATGCATAAAGTAATTTCTCCTCATGTTCACACATGTGTAGAGAATCACATTAAATATGGATGTTTTCACAACTGCAAAGCATCTCAAGACTTCCAAATCTATAAAGAATAATCAGCTTATCTCATGATTTCCAGCAAGTCTCTAGAAAGCAAAATGAAACATTATCACATGCATTAATTGTGTACAAAAAATTTGCATTAAATGTGTTTCAGTAACACCTTGAGTCAAAATCAATAAATAAAGATATAGCAAACCCAAGCCACATTTAAACTTATTTTACAGCTTGAACTCTTATTGAGCCGCTAAGGCATTAAAATGCTGCGGAAGCTGGCGTAGGTGTGTTTTCTGTTGGACTTTTACAGAGAGGGTGCGAGTGGACGACCTGTCGGGAAGAATAAAGCCAAAGGGGAGTGATTCTTCACAGGTGGAGCTCAAAAACACGCCACACACCAGCCTTCAGTCCGACTGTAACCAAACCCTGCTCAACTCTGCTCCACCGAGTGTGAAACTGTCAGGATGTGACCTCTCCGTCGCAGCCGTGTCACGAAGGCCCACCTACATGGACGGACACACCTGTCAGAGCCCATTCCAGTCCTCCATTCACTTCTCCAGCTCCCCCGCCTCCCTGCGCCCTCGTCCCGCGGCGTGTAACCAGGTCAAGGATTGTCTTTAAATAGGAGACACCTGCCTGTTGTGTCCATAGCTCAACTGTCTATGATCTCACACTACTTTCTAAATCTGTTTACTGCACTCCAAGCACATTAACCGTGGGCCGCGTGCAGGTTGAAGGCGAGGCCAGGAGGAGCGTGGCATCTTAGCCGCGTGGCCCTGAACGCTGCACAGCCGCGCTATTCATCTGTAAATGCCTGCTTGCAAGATTTACATTCCACATTTCACTGTTAACACGGCAATTAAAAGACATCTGGGAACACTTTATAACGTTGGTTAATAACGTAAACAAACATTTAAAAAGTGCTGCTTTTACAGTGGATTTCTGCCAGTTCTTTACTGTAAATTGAACAGGATTTTTTCTCCAGTGTACAGTCAGCCATGAAGCATCCAGTCGTCTGCTCACTGTATCAGTGAAAATGTTACAAGCTTGAAGGAATCTCAAGGACAGCGTTTGCCTGAAGTAAAAAAACACTTGGAAGTAGGATATAAATTAAGGAGTTTAAGAGGACTTTCGGTTTATTATATTTTCACATTTTTCACACTGTTTATACTAATAAATGCCTCTGAAAGTAACAATAATTTACTTCATTTTCAAAATGAAAGGGGAAAATGGCTCTGAAATGAAATCCTGTATTTTTTAATCCCATATACAACACCATTTGGATGTTTTTTCAATTTTTTTTGAAATTATTCGTTTTCTTTTTTCAGTAAAGATGCTTTAAATTATAAAAAATGTAGTTTATAAATATATGTTTTAAATATATGTTTTATGGGTGGGGGTGTTACGAGCCCCTGCTCTTTCTCTCTTTGTTTCTGTCCTGAGTGCAGCTACTAATTGGATGGGGGCGGAGACTAGCACACATACCTGAAGCCTCTGCCTATTTAAGAGCTGCTGGTGGCACTTCAATGGCGGCTTGCCCTGGGAACTCTGTTTTGTGTTTGATTTTGGGTTTTGTTTTCCTTATTTTCTTTTAAGGATGGTGAGTGATTGTTTGTTTAGTTAATTCAGAGTATATAGAAAGCATAGGCAAGTGAGCTAACCCGGAAGATTTTTGCAGTGTTTAATTTGTTCTTCGGTAGATAGGAAGTTTTCTTAACTCTTCAGTAAGTTGCAGTTTAAATTAGTTAGCTCACCAATCCTTATTTAAGATGTAAGTTCAAGTGCATTTCCTTTTGTTTTCTGTTTTGGTCATAGTCTTTTACCTTTACAATAAAACTAATAACTTTTTGCCCTGGCCACTGTTGTATTTGTTGGTTTTAGAATGGCTCTTATGTTGGTCCCTAAATGGGTCGTAACACTAGATAAAAAGCCTATCAAGACAAACTTTAGGTTGGCTTGAGAAAAGCCTGAAAGTTGTAAAGCAGTTGTAAAAGCTTGTTGTTTAAAAACTTAGACAAGATAGATGTTGATAACTCTACGGTTACTCACGTAGCCTCGGTTTCCTGAGATAAGGGAACGAGTGTTGCGTCGTCATTTGCTTATGGGGAAACTCCTGTTTACTCCGATACTGAAGCCTGGTTTGTTAACGTTTGTGAAGTTGCACAAGCAATGGCGCTTTAGCCCACCAAGAGGGGCGGAGCTGACTGCTATATAAGTCAGCGAAAAGCGAAATATCATCAGAATCAAACGACTGAAGCAATAGCCATCGACTCGTGTGCAACTTTAACACGCCATCTTACGCAACGCTCGTTCCCTTATCTCAGGGAACCGAGGTTATGCGAGTAACCGGAGCGCTCCCTATCGAACGGTAACTCGTCCTTTTTGACGACTGCTTATGGGGAACGTATCCAGTCATGCCGTGCTAAAAGCAAGAACAGAACTAGTCTGCTCAGCGGCTCAGCTCAAGGACACTCCTATTTTTAATGTCAGGGCTCTCAAGCTGATCGATGCGAGCCCTTTGAGGGCTCTTAGGACTACAGATAAGTCCCCCGTAGGCACAGTTTTAGGGCGAGGAGGGTTCAACCATCAAGCGCCTCTAAGGAACTTAATGACTAAGTCGTTTCTGTCAATTGTACGGCCAGCTTCGGGAGAACGGTTCGCCACAATAGCTGCCATGTAAACTTTGAGCGTGGACGGGGAACGGCTCTTGTCCAGTAGCTCTTGCAAAAAAGTCAGCACGTTAGACACATCACATGATATTGGATCCTGATTATGTGCTGAACACCTGTCACTGAAGACTGACCACTTAAGAGTATAGAGGCGTCTAGTAGACGGAGCTCTAGCTTCTAAAATGGTATTTTCGAGTCGGTTAGACTCCCGTCGAGCGCCCAGACATGAAGGCTCCACAGTTCTGGCTGGGGATGCCAAATCTTGCTCTGCGCTTGCGAGAGAAGGTCTCTCCTCAGTGGTATCTGCCACGGTGCTGCAGACAGCATCTGGACCATCTCTGGGAACCAAACCTGATTCCACCAGAGGGGGGCCACGAGGAGGAGAGAGCATCTCGTTTCCCTGACTCGCCTGATAACCTGGTGTAGCAGGGCGATCGGGGGAAAGGCATACAGGTGGGTGTTAGGCCAATCGTGGGCCAGAGCATCCCGTGTTTTTGAAAAATAGATTGGGCAGTGATAGCTGTCTTTGGAGGCGAAGAGGTCGACCTCTGCCTTGCCGAAAACTGACCAGATTTTCTGAACCGATAGAAGGTGCAGCCTCCATTCTCACGGGGCCATGTTGTTCCTCGACAACATATCTGTTCCCTGGTTCAATCTGCCTGGCACATGAACCGCTCGTATTGAGAGGAGTTTTTTCTGTGCCCACAACAGGAGATGTTGCATCAACCTGTAAAGGGAACAAGACCTGAGCCCCAGCTGGAAGCTACCGTCATAACCACCTTCCTCCTGGAGGTCATTCCCAGCTGGACGCCTGACATATACAGGCAAGGAGATGTCCAAGGGGCCACAGATTTGAGACAGCGGTGGCTTACCTTGATGTAAGCACGGCCCAGGCGTCTAGCGTGGGACGGAACGTGAGCTTTTAGCCAATAGTGCAGGGGTCGCATTAACAACAGGCCCAGAGGAATCACAGAGGATGCGGCAGCCATTAGGAAGAGCATCCTCTTAAATGCTTTCAGGGGACGTGACGTTCCTAACTTGAAAGACATCGTCGCTCGCCGAATAGAGGGAGTGTTCTGATGTAATCCAAGCTCGCATTTGAATCGAGTCTATGACTGGAAATTCGTTGTCTGGGAGTCAAACAACTCTTGGACGTGTTGATTTTCAACCCTAAATGCTTCAGGTGGTTGAGCAGTAACGACCTGTGATCGATCAGTTGGCATCGGCTAGCAGTAGCCAGTCATCGAGGTAGTTCAGAACATGGATTCCCATCTGTCTCAGAGGGGAAAGAGCCGCGTCTACGTACTTTGTACATGTAAATGTGTGGGGGCCATGGACAGTCTAAAAGGAAGGACTGTATACTGGTAAGCCACACCCTCGAAAGCGACCCTCAAGAACGGTCTGTGACTGTGTCTTTCAGATCCACAGACAGAAACCAGTCCTTGGAGCGAATTTGCACGAGGATCTGCTTCAAAGTTAACATTATGAACGGCCTTCGCATGAGGGCTCGATTCAGATGCCTGAGTCTTGTGCCCGAGTCCACCGTCTTTCTTTGGGCAAGGAAATACCGGCTGTAAAAGCCTGGCTCTCTGTTCGCTATGGGGACCGTTTCCACAGCGCCATTTGCAAGCATTGTCTGTACTTCGGCCTGAAGAACATGTGATTCGTTGTCCGGTACCAATGTCTGAATGACATCTTTGAATACAGGTGGCCTGCGAGCGTACTGAAGCGAGTAGCCTCGTTCCACAGTCTTTAGAACCCAATCTGATACGCTGGAAATGGCTTTCCAAGCCGACAGCTGAGCAGCAAGGGGTTCTAATTTTATTGATGGTAGCTTGCCGCCTATAGAGGGAGCGCTGGCATTTCTGAGTGTTTTCGGTAATGTCAGTATGTCGCCCGACGGGGACGCACTGACGTGTGAGTGTAGGGAGAGGAAAATTGCTCTTTATAGTAAGTGGGTCCACTATCACAGCGGTAGTTTGAGGCACACACTGCCTGGGCAGGACACGCCTGGTTAGAAAACCTTCGCCACTCAGAAGTATTCGAAGTGGCAGGGAATGAGTGTGAGCTCTCTTAAAGGGGATTCCAGCACCTGCGAGAATCTTCCCCTTCCTCTTCCTCTCCGCATGCATATCAGGATGGCTTTTGAGGCTCAGGTTCCAGCACTACGTGAGGGCGGGGACCTTGGCGCTTCGGAAAAGGATATTTCCTTGCCGTTCGGGGGGCACTGTTGCAGACCAGGGTCCGGCTTTTGCGAGAGCTGAGGCTGCACTGGCTTTGCAGGCTGCGGGGTGGATGCTGTCTTCGGGCGACTTGGAACAGTTGCCGCCGCACTGGGGCATTTAGGCAGGAAGTGACGCAGCGCTTGCAACGTCTTCTGTGCCTTCGTGAAACTGCCCACAGCGGGGCCGAACAGTCCTTTTGGAGATATTGGAGAATTGAGGAAAGCCATCTTCTCCGCATCCCTGATCTCTGTCAAGTTCAGCCACAGGTGGCGCTCCAGCACCACTAGGTTGGAAATGGCCTTCCCGACCGCTTGGGCTGTTGCCTTGGTTGCACGCAAGGCCAGGTCCGTCGCGGTGTGCAGCTCACTGAAAGCACCCAGCTCTCGACCAGACTCGTCCATGTCATGGAGAAGTTTGGCTTGAAAGACTTGGAGTACTGAAACAGTATGCAGGGTGGAGTCAGCCTGGCCAGCCGCTGCATAAGCCCTGTTGGCAAGCGCTGACGTCATCCTGCAGAGCTTGGATGGCAGAACTGCAGCTTTCAGTCCTCTGCTCACTGGCGGGAGAAGATGTGCAGCTACCGCTTCTTCCAGAGGGGGGAGTTAGCGTAGTTTTTGTGGGACAGGACAGTGGCAACAGCGGTTGTAATGAGTGTGGATATTTTGCATTCTCTTCAGGAGTAGTTCTCAGTGCCGCAGACTTGCATTTCTTTGGTAAATATGTTTTATTTAATCTATAAAACTGTTTCTTTGCTGTAAATGATTTTATTTAATGAAAATTAAAGAGACGCAATGTCAGTCATCTAAACGAGACACATTGGCCATTTCACTACGATTATATATTTAATTTTTATTTCTAAAAATGTTAAAGGAGATTAAATGTAAGAAATGTTGTATACGTTTAAACGGTAATATGTTGTATTAAGAACTGTATTTAACGAAAATAAAGGCAATTAGACAAAAAAAAGAGAAAGAAAGACATAACTGACATAAAATAAGAATGATCAAAAATAAATAACCGTTTTTGTAATAATTTCATTCTCATCCCTGAGCAACCGCCCCAGTGCACTGCAAAAGGTATAATCGGGAAAAAGGGACCATTGATGCATCTGAGGTTGAGAGGGAAATTTATTTACTATATTTGAATGCTTTTATCATCTAATCAATCTCAGCATGCTTTAATTTTGCATTGCTAGAGGTTTAAATAACTTAACTAAACTAGGCCTATATAAAAACTAAATAAAAATGTGTTCACAAAACAAAAACTAAACTAAAATTAAGAAAGAAAAAACTGTAACTAATAAAAACATAACTGAATTTTATATCAAAATTGAAATCGACATTAAAATAAAAACAATTCCGGCACAAATTTATAATATAACTTTGGTAGATTGCAATGAATTAAGATGAGTGACAGTTTTTTTGTTTTTGTTATTATGCCTATAAACGCTCAGAGCACTCTTTGCGCCACAGTAATGGACAGCACTAAAACTTGTATATTAATGTTACAGCTAGCACCCTCACTAATTTAAGAAGCTCCCACAGTGATTTGATTCTGGATCCGGGCATGGCCATACCATTAATGTTCTTGATCAAGACCCATTGAGTTTCTCTAGTAGAAGCAGAGTCTTTAGATTCAAAGCCACAGTTAAATGACTACAAACAGACTGACAGAAAGAAAGAAAAGCAACAGGTGAACACAGTTAAACAGTAAAAACGCAGCAAACAAGCCATTACCCACCAGATGCACAACACATGAATAACTATAATCACACTCTGATATGTCGCTACATGATTGTGAACAGCCTGGAGCAGAGTTTCATGCCACAAAAAAAGGAAAAGAGGTGGATTACGAATCCAGATCGTCTGGAACAGGACTGATCTCAGAAACCAAACAGAAGGATTTCCAGGAACGGCGCCTGACAGCACAGACTCTTAAAAAATTCCTAATATTTCCATTAACCTTTTGGCACGAGGACCCTGAAAAACCCCCAGTGCTCAATGAGTCATGAGACAAGCACCCAGAGTGTTTGCTTCCACCACACATATAAACATCCAACTGTTTGTTTGAGAGAAAAAAGGCAGGTTGATCAGGTGGAAGTTTAAATGCTAAACATGAGCTTTCCATAAACAGGTGCTGATGTTTTCCAATCATGTAACAGTAGAAGGAACACAGGTCAATGACAAATGTGTTTAGATGAGTAATAGACTGTTATATAAAACAGTTAGAGTCAGTACTTGAATCTGATTGGTCGAGCAGCGGAACGAGTGCTGAAAGAGTGGCAAAGCTTGGCTTCACGAGATATGACGAACAGAATGCATTAATCCATTCAATTTGTTAGCAGCCTTAGTTCTGGAAGTTTTTTTTTTTATTTAGTTTTTCAATAAGGAATTTTTAGAAAAAAGCCTTCGTTATAAGTTATGAACCAAACCAACCCACCATGAGGTGAATCATGTTACAAATTTTGATTTAAAGCAAAAAGCATTTGAAAATCAGACAAAAAGACAAAGGTATAAGACTGTACTTAACTTCAATCAGGGAAAGAATCCCATTAAACATTGTGAACAATATAATAAAACTGATTTTGACTATTTTGATTTTAACTGAATTGAGCTAGATAACAGTTTTGATGAGTTTACAACAGACATAGTTAATAAACTGAATCAACACTGAACTGACTTGAGCTAATGACGCTATTTTTTCTGTACAGCTGCTTTAGAGATAAAATTTGTTTCATAAATGAATTTTACAACATTAACACTTTCATTTTCCTCTTTGTCACAGTGAAGCAGCTTTGAAACAATCTGTAATTGCTATATAAATAAAACTATAATATGAATAAAAGTGCAACGCAGTTTTAGTGCAACATGAAAAGACTACGAGATTAAAATATTTCGACTTTATTCTCAAAATATTGCGAATAAAGCAGAAATGACTAAAATAAAGTCCAAATATTTTGAAAGTATTCACAAAACATTTCAACAGTATTCTTGAAACATTTCGACTTTATTCTCTAAATACTTCAACTTTAATCTTGCAATTTCAATTCTTTTTTTTAAATGTGACACTAAAATGGCATCATATAAAAGTGCTATATGCTACTCTACATAAATTATGGCAGAGTGCCATAAATAATCACAGCGTGCTGATCAGTGGTGTAGTCTAGTTTTTTGTAGTGAGTATACTGTGATTTTCCCCTCCCAGCCCCATATTTACCCACCCCAGAGCAACACCCCAAACACCACCACATTCAATAATGCATACAGGATGCATCTATATGTAATTGAGAGCATTCTGAAACACTGCTTATGTGTTATCAACATTTTGATTTATTTTTTATGAGCTGTCAATTTTCAATGCACATTTAACAACAATAAATTCAGGGCTCGAAATTAACTTTTTTACTTGGTAGCACTGGTGCTCCCAACTTCAAAAAGTTAGGAGCACCAAAAAAAAAAAAAAATTTAGGAGCACCCAATTTCTTTTTAGTAATGCGCCGATCTTGATTCTTCATGGTCGATTCTTATTGCTGATGCTTTACAAGCAAATTGGCTGATTTTGAAAACCTTTTTTTATTATTATTTTATGCCTTAAGCAAGGGACAACCACTGCATTTTTAAACCATCTTCAATATTCAAAGCGCAAATAGAGACCGAATTTTTCAAGCATGATCTAGAGCTATAGACAATTACACAACCTATAATAGCCCACATACTAATAACAGCCTAGATATGTATAACGTTTTACTTTTGGTTTCGTTATAACGATTGCGCGAAACTCTCTGTGGCGTTGAGCATGCATTCTACAATACAAGAGATTATTTTAACAAAACCATTCGAAAGTGGGAGGACACCAACGGGATTTTGAAAAGCGTGTCCCCAGTGGAAATTACATCTTTGCGGGAGTGGAACTCTGCCGCTGAGTTAGCATTTGATGTGAATGTATGCCGCGTTGTACAGTATATTGAGACGGACAGGCTTGTAAAAACACTGAAAGAGTGTAATTCGAGTCTGTTTTCGTTTCATAATTCATATCTCAATTACTGGTTTGCGTAACTCGATTTCAAACTCACGCCGAGAATGACCACCAAGCTTGATAGGTGACGTCAGATCCAGGTCACAACAGGCTACGGAAGCCTTAATAGTTCATATGTCATTAATCTTCAAGTAGAAGCAGCCGATTGGTCTACACATCGCCGCTTCAAGTCAAACAATACGTCTCGCAAAACAGACGTGGTTAATTTATGAATGGAAGTGTGAAAATCATGTCACAATATCATGTTGTCACGTATCCTCGCGCTTTTTTAAAGTGGGTATACGCAAATCCTTGACCTTTTCTAGTGGGTATACGGCGTATACCTGCGTATCACGTAGACTACACCACTGGTGCTGATATACAGCCATATTGCATGGCTACAAGTGTGATATTGTCTTTATAAACCCTCTTTTGTGCTTTAAATTGATCAAAAGTAACAATAAAAACATTTATATGTTACAAAAAATGTATATTTCAGATAAATGCTGTTCTTCTGATCTTTCCATTCATCAAAGAAACCTGAAAAAATTCTACTCAGCTGTTTTCAACATAATAATAATAATAAATATTTTTTTGAGCAGCAAATCAGAATATTAGAATGATTTCTGACGGATCTTGTGACTGGAGTAATGATGCAAAAAAAATTAGCTTTGAAATCACAGGAATATATTGCATTTTACAATATATTGAAATAGTAAACCGTTTTTTAAATAGTAAAAATATTTTAAAATGTTACTGTTTTTGCTGTACCTTCGATCATATAAATGCAGGCTTGATGAGTGGAAGAGACTTCGGTAAAAAATTAAAGATCTTACGGTCCAAAAGTACTTTTGACTGGTAGTGTATTCTTGCAATTTCTTTGTTTTCACATCAGGAATTTCCATTAAATGCGACTATTTAAAAAAATAAGTTGAAATAATACATCATTAATTAACAACTTTGTAGCTCCCGATAGGTCCATTAAAATCAATTACCTTATGGAGAAAAGCTGTTTTACTTCAACTAGAAAAGCTAGTACTTCAAAAATATGAAATAACATTTCCTTTTAGATTTACATATACTTGGAAATTACATGCCATAATTTAATTTAATTATTAAAATACTTTAAAATACCAAACACATCACTCACTGAAGCTCTATGATAACATACAATTCTTATGCATTATTAGGTTCACACAAAAAGTGTCTTTGTTCTAAAAACACAAGACGCAGGAATGGTTTTAGAAGAAGTGCAGTGCAGAGCACGAGGGTCTGGAGACGTGATGCAATAATGGAAATATTTCTCTCCTGGCTCTTTTTTTAAGAAACAGGTTGTGATGATTACTTGAAGTAATGCTATATAATTCAGGATATCTGGACACAGCCACTATGAGTGCCTCCTCTGCCATTTTGGCATCAAATAAAACAGTTTCCATGCCAATTTGCTATTGTAAACAAAAGCTCACAACACTTGCCCCACCTCTGGAGTCTTCTGATTGGTCCACTGTTTTGGAACACTGATGAGCGGCGCTGCATGTAAATTCTTTTAACATGGCATCTTAAAACGCGGCAATCATGTGCGAGAGCCTCAAAAAGATGTGAGACGTGACTGCAATTGTCATACACTTAAATATAGCGTGTTTACATAGGAAAAACATTATAAAAGTAACGCATTGAAATGGAAAAAAAAATCGGAACATTTCAAACTTTATTCTCAGAACATTCCGACTTTATTCTCTGAACATTCAGAATTTATTCTCGGAACATTCCGACTGTGTTCTCGGAACATTCAGACTGTGTTCCCGGAACATTTCGACATTCGACTGTGCTCTCGGAACATTTACACTGTATTCTCGAAACATTCCGACTGTATTCTCGGAACCTTTTGACTGTATTCTGGGAACATTTCGACTGTGTTCCCGGAACATTCCGACTTTGCTCTCGGAACATTTCGATTGTGTTCTCGGAACATTTACACTGTATTCTCGAAACATTCCGACTGTATTCTCGGAACATTTTGACTGTATTCTGGGAACATTTCGATTGTGTTCCCGGAACATTTCGACTGTATTCCGGGAACATTTCGACTGTGTTCCCGGAACATTCCGACTGTGTTCCCGGAACATTCCGACTGTGTTCCCGGAACATTTCGACTGTGTTCCCGGAACATTTCGACTGTGTTCCCGGAACATTTCGACTTTATTCTGGGAACATTTCGACTGTAATTTCGGAACATTTCAACTGTAATTTCAGAACATTTTCATTCTATTCTCGGAACATTCCGACTTTGTTCTCTGAACACTTCGGCTGTGTTCCCGGAACATTTCGACTTTATTCTGGGAACATTTCAACTGTAATTTCAGAACATTTTCATTCTATTCTCAGAACATTCCGACTGTATTCTGGGAACATTTCGACTGTAATTTTGGAACATTTTCACTGTATTCTCAAAACATTCCGAATGTATTCTGGGAACATTTCGACTGTAATTTTGGAACATTTTCACTGTATTCTCAAAACATTCCGAATGTATTCTGGGAACATTTCGACTGTAATTTTGGAACATTTTCACTGTATTCTCAAAACATTTTCATTCTATTCTCGGAACATTCCGACTTTGTTCTCTGAACACTTTGGCTGTGTTCCCGGAACATTTCGACTTTATTCTGGGAACATTTCGACTGTAATTTCGGAACATTTCAACTGTAATTTCAGAATATTTGCATTCTATTCTCAGAACATTCCGACTGTATTCTGGGAACATTTCGACTGTAATTTTGGAACATTTTCACTGTATTCTCAAAACATTCCGAATGTATTCTGGGAACATTTCGACTGTAATTTTGGAACATTTTCACTGTATTCTCAAAACATTCCGACTGTATTCTGGGAACATTTCGACTGTAATTTTGGAACATTTTCACTGTATTCTCAAAACATTCCGACTGTATTCTGGGAACATTTCGACTGTAATTTTGGAACATTTTCACTGTATTCTCAAAACATTCCGACTGTATTCTGGGAACATTTCGACTGTAATTTTGGAACATTTTCACTGTATTCTCAAAACATTCCGACTGTATTCTGGGAACATTTCGACTGTAATTTTGGAACATTTTCACTGTATTCTCAAAACATTCCGACTGTATTCTGGGAATATTTCGACTGTAATTTTGGAACATTTTCACTGTATTCTCAAAACATTCCGACTGTATTCTGGGAACATTTCGACTGTAATTTTGGAACATTTTCACTGTATTCTCAAAACATTCCGACTGTATTCTGGGAACATTTCGACTGTAATTTTGGAACATTTTCACTGTATTCTCAAAACATTCCGACTGTATTCTGGGAATATTTCGACTGTAATTTTGGAACTTTTCACTGTATTCTCTGAATTTTCCGACTGTATTCTCGGAACATTTTGACTGTATTCTCAAAACATTTCAACTGTATTCTCAAAACATTTTAATAGAAATTAATACTTTTATTTAGCAAGTATGCTTTAAATTGATCAAAAGTGATAAAGGCATTTATAATGTTCCAAAAGATTTCTATTTCAGATAAATGCTGTTCTTCTGAACTCTCTATTCATCAAAGAACATCTACTCAGCTGTTTTCAACAAAATAATAATAATAATAATAATAATAATAATAATAATAATAATAATAATAATGTTTTTAAGCAGCAAATTAGAATATTAGAATGATTTCTGAAGGATCACGTGACTGGAGTAATTATGCTAAAAACCTAGCTTTGAAATCACAGGAATAAATAGCATTTTACAATATAAATTTTACTGTTTGGCTGTACCTTGGATCAAGTAAATGTTTCTGACTGGCCCACTGCTTTGGAACTGACATTGATGAGTGGTGCTGCTTGTAAAAGCTGAAATTCTTTTACCACAGCATCTTAAAACATCCATATAGTGCATTTACCTAGAAAAACATTGGAAAAGTAATGCATTGGAATGGAAAAACACAGTTGACAGTTCAAATGAAAAAAAAAAAAACATTTCAGACTAAATGTAGAAATATTGATAATACTTTAATCGGCCTGGTCTCATGATCTGGTTATACACGGAGATGGATATACATGTGCAAGGTGCAGGAAACAAGTGGATGCTGATTGGTTTAATGGCGCACATAATCAGAGCAGCAGAAAAATCAGTAACAATCATTTGTTGTGTGTTTTTGTGCTGTTGTGCATAGCCTGAGATTGAAGAGAACAGTATTAAAGCATTCAAGCTGACTCAGCTTAAAAAATAAAGCATCTTAATGACGTGATTAAAATACTGTCTAATAAATACTTAATACAGTGGAGTAAAAAACGAGAAAGCAGCACGTTTCCAGTCTCTGTCGGGGCGGCGTGGCGCACAGGGACGGACTCTTTCTCGCCGACGTGTCATCTTAAAACAAGCGTTACCATGTTTGAGGTGAGGTTGCCATGGATACCGTCCAGCATATGAGGTGAGGTCATTTCCTCCGGCGGCATCATGCGATTGGCTCAAACATCTGTGGACGTTTGACGGCTCGCGTTAGTGTGAGTCCATCGGCTAGGATGCCGGTCACCAGTGATATGGTGAATACTGTCTATCAGCTGCGTGAAGGGACGTGACGTCAGATCCCATTGGTCAGGTCCTGTATGACGCCCCCCTTTACCAGCTTTTGGAGAAACTCTTTCTCTTTGGATATGTTGTGTGTCCAGGACTGGGTGTGTGTGTGAGAGAGAGAAAAAGAAAAACAGAAAGAGCACAATAGGGTAAACGGTCATCAGAAGTTTGTCACGTGCTGCGTTTAAAAGAGCAATGACGTCTGCACATGCGACTTTGCTATTGATTTCACAGCCACAAAAGCAGTTCGGATGGTCCACCTAAAGTAAACATGTACAACAACAGAGGTGCTCTTCTAGGTAAAGAGAGAAAATGACAATAACAATAAAATACAGTGTCATCTACTGATTTGTGCAAAAAATAAAATTAAAAATAATAATAATAATTGTGTTTGCTACCTATTGCCTTTCTGGCCTGTGCTGTGATGCCATTGAATATGCAATCTTGTACATGCCTTTTTATGCTTTGCTAACTTAACCCTTATATTGCATTCAAAATCTGTATACTATTATCACATTACATGTCCGCTTGGACCTGAAGTCATAATTTAATATTATTCATCTAAAACCATTTTTTTCCCCAAAATTGATAAGAAATTTGATTTGAATATATAAATGTACAAAATTTATAAAAACATATAAACTGAGGATTACCAGTATTAACCCCATCAGAATTAATGGAATTAAATTTAATTTTTAGAAATGTAACAGATTTATTGGCAAATTACATACCTTGGAAATCCAGAGGTCTCACGGGAGCACAATTTGAATTGTCTCTACAAGACACTCTGGCATCGAGCAATGATGCACGTTACTGCATTACGTAAGCAGTTCTGGGAACCAATCAAATCGGTGTATCTGATGTAGGCGGGCCAGAGGCGAGCTAAGCTGATGAGGTCAGTGCTGCGACGTCCGTAATCATTTAGTAAACATTGAAAGATGGCTACAGATGAACACCAGTTGTTTGAAATGGCTTTGGCCGCTACAATGAACGAGTTAGACTTGGCTTTTCATATAAAAGAGGAACAGAAAACCGCGCTCGAATCGTTCCTTTGCAAGAAGGACGTTTTTGCTGTTTTGCCAACTGGATACGGCAAGAGTTTAATCTATCAGTTAGCTCCGCTGGTAGCTAAGCGTATGGGGCTTAGCGAAAACTTAATGATCGGTCGTGGCGTTATCCAATTGCATGCAGTGAGAGTTTCAAATGCATGCTTGGTGCCGCCCCTCAAGTTAGGCCCTTTTCATTGCTCGATGCCAGACCCTTAATCTTAATAGATTAGGGTCTGGATTTTTTCCAGGCTACAAATTACATGCATTTTACTTGCATACTTGCAACTTTTCGGATAAAAAAGTGGTCGATTTTTCATGCTGCAGTGGTTTGTCAACAAATGTACATATTCATGTTTATTAATTAAACTGAGCCCCAAAAATATGAGATATAGGTAAAAAAGTACATATATTTTAACAATATTTTGTGACACTAATATAACTTGTGAATAATTGTACTAAAATATATTTGACATCTAATGATACTCCAAAGTGGTTCAAAGTAACCCAAATATGTTTTGATGGTTTTATCTCTTAAAAATACTTATAAAAAATCTGTAATGAATAAATAAAATAAAAAAATGAAATGTCTTTCAGGTAAAAATATTTTTGTCTGTCTTTCAGGTAAAAATATGTAGGTAAAAAAGCTACGTATATTTAACACTATTTTGTGACACTAATACAACTTATGGATAATTTTACTAAATATTTCTGACACCTAATGATACCCCATACACACCTGGGTCCAAAGTAACTCGAATATTTTTTAATGGTTTTCTCTCTTAAATTTTTTTTTAAAAATCTAAAAACGAATAAATAAATACACAAATGAATAATTTAATAAAATAAAATAAAAAATATGGGTATTTCGTCTTCATTTCATGCGCTTACTAAAACTTTTTATATGTATATGTATATGAATTTTTTTCTTTTGGGTCAAAATGGACCTGAATGCATTGCAAAATAATTTAACAGCACTTAACTGACTAGAGCTGAATAATGAAACTACTGTCTTTTTAAAGCTGCTTTACAGCAGAATCTTATTTTAAATCTTAAGTTTGCATTATCGATTCTGTTATTTCTCCATTTAATACTGTATGTATAAAGCAAATCTGATTTGTATGCAGCAGCACTATAGAAATAAAGGTGATTTGATATTTATCAATATAATAATTTCTAGATAGCTAACATAGCTTTGTTAAACTAGCAAATCTGACTTTATAGCCTTGAACTATAACCTACTAATCAATCAGTTTTGCTTCATCATTGTCCAGCAAAAGTGTTTATCAATTTACATTTTACCTGTATAATTTGTAGACACAAGAAGAAGAAGAAGAAGAAGAAGAAAAAAGAAAAAAAACTGAACTACTGGCCCGACTAGACCATCAGAAATGAATCCTAATTGTTGAGCCCTGGTTAGTATCTTGTAGTATCTGACTGCTTCATTTTATTAGCAGCTTGGCAAAGCTACAGTATCAAAGTAGTTTCCTCAACACTGAATAGAAAACACGCACACAGCTCAGACTGCCATTGCTGCCTCATTACTCTGACCTCTCAGGTTTCTACATGTTTCTGGAACAGAGAGCAGCACAAGGTAATGTGACACATTTGTGGACGTGACTCAACGGACAGGATATTCCCAAAGACCGACCAGCGAGCGGACATTACTGATGTACTTCAGACACATTTACATTCACATTCTACTCATCTTATATACCAAAACTTAGGACATTTCTGTTAACTATGATAAGACAGAGGTCAGAAATTAATCAGGTTTCAGAGCAAAAAAGCCCCTGAAAATGACAAAAAAGCTCCTGATATTTAAAACATGAGGAGAACTTTTAATATCCATGGAGGCTTTTAACTGCACAAAAGGTTATTTAGAATGGAAAAAAGGCTAAGAAAAAATCTTTCTTTCTTCAGTCACAAAGAAATGATGTTTTTTGAGGAAAACATTTCAGGATTTCTCTCCGTATAGTGGACTTCAATGGTGCCCCCAAGTTTGAACTTCCAAAATGTAATGTAAATGCAGCTTCAAAGGGCTCTAAACGACCTCAGCCAAGGAAGTTAAAAAAAAAAGAAAAAAGTACAGTATTGGAGAAAGTTACTTTTAAAAGTAATGCAATACAACAATGAGTTACTCCCTTAAAAAAGGGAGTTTACACAGAGCTAGACAAGACGAGCATTTGAGGTTAAAAAGTATAACATTGTTAGTATTTTTAGAAAATAACCAATCGTTTCACTAGATAAGACCCTTCTTCATTGGCTGGGATCATTTAGATTCCTTTGAAGCTGCATTTAAACTGCTTTTGGAAGTTCAAACTCGGGTGCACCATAGAAGTCCACTATATGGAGAAAAATCCTGAAATGTTTTCCTGAAAAAACAATTTCTTTGCGACTGAAGAAAGAAAGACATGAACATCTTGGATGACAAGGGGGTGAGTAAATTATCTGTACATTTTTGTTCTGGAAGTGAACTACTCCTTTAAGGACTGTTCAATAAAATGTCCTTTGGAGAACCAAAAATGGTTCATGCATTTATGTTAAAACCGCTTTTTAATTCTAAGAATGTAATATCTAATAATGGTGTTCAATGGTAAATTTTTTTCCTTGATTTTTTTCCCCAAGGGCCAACAATTGCTTTTTAATTAGTGTTGTGCCATTACCTCTTTGATTGCAGACATCATGAGTTTCTCATAGTAGTGCAGAGGTGCATGAGGGGTGTTCATGTCGTATCCGAATCCAGCCACTGCCACCTCATCACAGTTATGGAGGGCCATTGTGATTGCAACAGTCCCCAATGTAGGAATATTCTGGAAAAAAACAAAACACTTTTAGTATTGCATGTGGATAAGTGTTCAGTGACAGTTAATAAAATGTCCAACAGTCATACTTGAGTACGTAGGTAAAGATATCTTCATAGAAAAAGACTTAAGTTTAAGAAAATTCAAATATAAAAAACAGCTGAGATGAAGTAAGTGAATTAATGAATGTCTGAGTCTGATTTAACAAAAAAAAAAAAAAAATTTCACCTGAATCAATATTTGGTTTTCTGAACCATTTAGAAGACAATCTGCAGTAATAACCAGAAATGAAAGAGTTATACAAATAAAATAATTTATAAATCTGTAAATGATCTGTGACTGATTCACTGCAACTGTATAATTTCTGGTTATTACTGAAAATGGTCTTTTAAGAAAATGTTTAATGGAAAAACAATATATTTGTATTGTTTAAAAATACTAAAAATAAACAAAAATGTGCTTAAAATAAAATATGTACTTTTATAATACATACACAAACAAAGATTTATATAAATATATTTAAACCTGTGACCTGTTGCATTGGCCTGCTTAGACTAGTCTTAAAGTCGTAAACTAGTCTTGAATTAGTGAGTGTCTGAATGATTCAGAGAATTCATTTGAATCAAGATTTTGATGTCTAGGACATTTAAAAGAAAAAGGAAAGGAAAGTAATAACCACAAATTATATTACATAAGTATAAAAAAAAAAAAAAAAAAAAAACGAATCTGTAAATGATTTGTGATTCATTTACAAATCTGATTTACAGATTCATAAAGGAAGCATTCAGACAAATAAATTTTTTTTTTCAAACATTTTTTTAACGGTTCACTGAAAATCATTGACTCAAAACAATGATTTATTTACAAATCATTCACATCTATGACTAACAGTCAAACCAAAATTTATTCAGACACCTTCAATATCTCTGGATACACCAAAATTAAAATTCTTGGCTGAAGCCAAGCATGTTTAATGTACAAATAAAAGCAGCCTTGCTGAGCAAAGGAGAATGTTATAATAAATGTATTAATAGAGCTGTTGTAATGATGGTTATCATTATTTTTGTTAATTTTTAATTTTATTTTACAAACCAATAATAAAATTATAATAAAATTACAATACTAACGTTTATACCAAGCGACAACCCCCCGCTCTCTCTATTGAAACCAACACGGAAGTGGCTTAAACTGCAATTCATCGACTGGCCGCTAGAGACTGGCTGCAAAAGGGAGTCAATCCCATAGAGGCCCCATGTTACAATGCATAACTTCACAGCAGAAAAAAATATGTTTACAGCCTGGTACAAAAAGTGTTTTTGGTCTATATAGCTAATTTCGCCCTTCATGTCAACAGTGAGGAGGGAGAAGTTTAAGTTATATTAAGCCTTAAAGTTCCGCATAATTAAGGGCGTGGCCACTTGAGTGGTTTCAGCAACCAGCTCCACCCACGTCCCGCCTCTTTGCCCATTTTCGATTATTCGGGAGTGACGTGTGATGACGCGTTTCCAAGATGGCAACGGCCCAATCCCGCGTACTATGAGCTTCAAAATTGCTCTTTAGAAACCTACAGGTGACGTCACGGACACTACGTCCATATTTTTTACAGTCTATGGTTTATACAGTACTACTTCCAAAAAGTACAGCAGATTTATGAATGATTCTCATTACGCTGTTTTAGTGCAGATTTTCCTCACGCTTTGGACTTTGAACCCTGGCTAATGTGTGCAGAGCTGACTGAATAAATACAATTTAAGCATGTATTAGACAACATAATGTTCTGTAGTTTATTTACTAATGGTTTAATGTGATTTCAGTCATCATACAGTAACCAGCAACAACCAGCCCTTTCTCTTCTCATGGAAGACATGCGATGTGATACTAAACAGTCTCTTGCTGTCAGTGCTTGTAATGATTTTTGTGTCTTTCTCGGACAGTTTTAAATGCTTCCACACTGCTTACATGTTTGCTGCATTAGCGCACGCCTCTATTTGATCACGTCACATCATTGTTCGGTATAATTTATTCAGCCTTTTTGCTTATTTGGCCGAACACTGAAAGAGCTTTTTTTTCTATTTTTGGCCAAATAATTTCGGTTGCGGAACATCCGGCACGTCCCTACGCTATACTTTATAAAATTGTAATAAAATATGACAAGAACTCAAAAGTTAAACTGTGTCAGAACAAATTTCAAAGAAAAAATTGATAATGTCAGATAACTTTGATAGAAAGGTATGTAACAAAACATGGTCAGTTCAAAATGTCAAATCAAATTTTTGTTCCCAATATTTTTTTAAATTTTACTGGTAGTCCACTGTATGTATGAATAATTTTGGGGTATAATATGTCACAGTTTAGTTTATTTTGCTATCCTCACTTACATAAATTAACTATAGTGTCCTGCAACAACTATTATATCTGGTGTCTGAATAAATTTTGGTTTGACTGTATGTAGTTTGTATTTACAACTATATTGTTTGCACAAAAGTAATGTTACAAAGTACTCAACTGCAAAATGTCTGAATTTTGGAACACACACACACACACACACACAAAATAATTGTACTCATGTAGTCATTTTCTATTAGTAATAAAACAATCAAGCGTTTAATTCATTACTCTATGGCTTTATTTATACTACACTGTTTGGTTAAATGAATAGAGATTAAATTTATAAAGCAAACACTGAACCACCATGGATGGACTGGACTCTCAGGGTAGTTGAGTGCACTGCTCACACGCTTTAGTACAAGATAATGCACCGTGTGACTGACTTTATCAGAGACACAGACAGAGCGGGACGTGTGTGTGTGTATCAGCAGAGAGGGATCATCCAGTCACCACCTGATCCACTGAGGCTGGAGGGACGCGTCTCAATGTGAAAGTCTTATCGCCACAGAGAGACACTCTCCTGACTAATCCGGCCCCAGACACTCCGCCTGCATGCTGATAACACAGAAAACGCATCACAGCTCGAGACCCTCGAACCGCGTCTCCATAACAGCAGAGCGCAAACAGACTCTGGATCAGGTGGAGATGTGACGGTCCAACACTTCATTTCAACATCATCTCAGGGGACTCAACAATAGAGATGTTCCGCTGAGCAAGGGCCAGTGTGAGTGTGTTTTAGGTGATTTTGGTTCATTTTGATCATGTACATTAATTTTTTTAAATATTTATTGTCAATCATCAAAAAGTAACAATTTGACTATCATAGATGAGGTTTTGTTGAAATTGAGTCAGTAGTCCAACAATATAAATAGATTATATCATACAGTACATTTAAACAAAAATATTAATAAAGACACCAAATATAGATTTTGACATTTTTTAACTAGTGGGTGCAGGACACTATAATTCATTTATGTAAGTGAGGATAGCAAAATAAATTTTGGTCCAAAAACTTGATTTGACACTTTGACCTGACCGTGTTTTTATTACATACTTTTCTATCAAAGTTACCTGAAATTATCAAGATGAATTTGTTCTGACACAGTTTAACTCTTGAGTTCTTGTCATATTTTATTACCATTTTCTAAACAATAGTGAATAAACTGTGATAATGTGAGAAATGTTAAAGGTGTCTGAATATTTTTTGGTTTGAATATAATATAATATAATATAATATAATATAATATAATATAATATAATATAATATAATATAATATAATATAATATAATATAATATATGTATTGCATGTCATCATTTTCAATAAAATGGTCACAAATGCTTTATAAAATGTTTAAAATATTTTCTGAAAATCATGACATTTATATACACAAATCTAAAAAAAAACTATTATTTATATAAATAAACTTCATCAAATTAAACTTCATTATTATATATATAAACTTATAATAAACTTAATTAAACCACCACTCCCTGACTCTATCCTAAAACAACTATTACTTTTTAACCAGAATAAACCGTGACTGCTTTGAGTTGTCTTAAAACAAAATATGTAATTTTTCTAAGACGTCATTACATTTTTTATAAATAAACAAAATGTTGTATGTAATTGTGTGTGTATATTTTCAGCACATTTTTTTTTAATTTTTAAATAAATTTTTTACTTTTATTTTGGATATGGTTAATTGCAATTAATCGACTTAACAGCACCAATGCAAATATGTTTTTCATAAAATATGTTGTTAAAAGCTGATTTGAAGTAATAACCAGATAGCAAATGGTTACAGCAAATCTGACTTGTAAAAGAATTACAGATCATTTAGAGATTTATAAATAAAAGATGGAGTGGGCTAATTTTAATAGGAAAACTTAAATTTCCTATTGTCTAACTAATATCTAAGACTTAGGCTGTGTTTATGCAACAGGGTTTTCTCCCCAAAAGAGCAGATTTTTTTTAAATTTTATTACAGTATGTTTTGTATTGTCCGCTTTATTATTTATTCAGTGTTTGCTCCTCACCCCTCTTCCCATGAGGCCATTGTTGTGCGGAAGGCCGATGAATTTGAAGGCCGCTTCCTGGATGAAATACGGGTTCAGGATCCGTATATCTTCAGGCTCTCTGGGAACGACACGTGCCACAGATTTCCAGAAACCCTCCATACTCCGCTAAAAGACATCAAGAGTGAAACAGAAAACATTTGAATTAATACAAGAAACAAATGAAAAGAATGAACCTGCGTGACTTTGCCAACGGTCTATACCAGCTTTCCTTTTCAAACACTCCTGCTCTGTGAATACACTATTATAGAAAGGCCTAAAGTGAAGCTGACACAGAACAGTCACTCGCGGCTGCTGAATAACGCTCTCAGCTGAGTAAATACACCGCTTGCTTTGATATTCAGAATAAAAAGGGAGACGCTAGTAAAGCGCCGGAGCCAAGAGCGTGCCCGAACACAGAGCTCTCGCTCTCCTTGTGGGATGCCCGCTTCACCTGCAGCCTGTATGAAGGATCTTTCGGACACACCTGGGAGAGTGTGACTGTTAGAAGCCGTAACTCCACTTGACATTCTGGGGCAACGACTCCGGTGGGATTTCATCAAACGGCATCCCGAGTCACGGTACTACAAATAAACATGCCACGTAATTACGTCCTGCCCATGTTTTCTTTTCAAGGGAGGGACAGGCTTTACAGAGGGTCGCACAGCTACACAAAAACAACAAGTGCTTTGACCCAGGGAGCCTTATTTGTGGTTTTCTGGTGTAACACAAAGCATATGTGATACAAGGTGTAATACAAACCACGTGTGTCACGGCATCACACGATCACAACTATCAGTCAACATCGGCCTCGTTTAACTCCTCCCCTACAATGAACCAATCAACTGTCTTAAAGGGGTCATCGAATGCCCATTTTCCACAAGTTAACATGATTCTTTAGGGTCTTAATGAAAAGTCTATAATATACTTTGGTTAAAAATTCTCAATAGTAGTGTAATAAAACACCCTTTTACCTTGTCAAAATCAGCTCTGCAAAAAAAATCAACTCATTTTATTGCATGGTCCCTTTAAATGCAAATGAGCTCTGCTCACCCCGCCCCTCTCTGATGTGGGATTATGAGCTGTAATGTTTATTTTAGCCGTGTTTAGCCGCAAAACTTGCCAACAAGCACATTATTAAGAAAGGCCGTTTGCAAAGATGCATAAAAAAAAACCTTATACTCGTTTCTGCTGTGGGTGAAGCTGACTACAGTAACCATTTAAAAAAGTTGTTGTCAGCAATTCATACTGCACTTTTAAGCTTTTATTTTGACGTAAATAGAAGTAGAACGCTAGCTTCAGTGAAAACAGGCTTACAAAAATACCTCTCCTTACAAATCTAGTGAAATGCTGTAATAATCTGCCACGAAAATAAAGCATAACTGGTGGCCGTTCGGTTCTCAAATGCGCGCTAAACTCACAGAACATGCAATAAACAAGTTCACTACATTTACTGTGAACTGAGCTGTTCTGAGGCGCGGAAAACACCGGATCACAAGCTGATCGTCTGAACGAAGTACACGCTTAACTTTGAAACGCGCAGCGAAAACAAACGTATTGTTCTATATTTTGCTTTCGGTTTTAGTTTGTTTGACAGATACTGTGCCAAAGCATAACAGCCAAAAACACAACTTCAAAGACATTTTATGTTAGAATAAGAAGTTTAAATATATTTTCAAAACTAAACTTTTTGCCCAGAAGACCTATTGTTTCATATCGTCATGTGACCACGATAACATCGAGAAAATTTTACTATCGCGATACAATGCAATTGATAATACCGTTACATTCTTGATTGCGAATGTTGAAAACAGTTCATATGTCATAATCATTTGATGAATAGAACAGCATTTATTGGAAAATTAAATCTTTTGCAACTTTATAAATGCCTTTACACTCTTAAAAATAAAGGTGCTTTAAAAAGTTCTTCACAGCGATGCCACAGAAGAACCATTTTTGGTTCCACAAAGAACCATTTAGTCAAAGGATCTTTAAAGAACCATCTCTGTCTTACCCTTTTATAATCTGAAGAACCTTTTGCCACAAAGAACCTTTTGTGAAACAAAAAGGTTCTTCAGGTGTTAAAGGTTCTTTATGGAACCATTTAGACAAAAAGGATTCTTCTATGGCATCGTGAAGCACCTTTATTTTTAAAAGTGTACTGTCACTTCTGAGAACTTTAATGTGTCCTTGCTGAATGAAAGTATTAATTTCTTTTTTAAAAATCTTATGCATGCATAAATTGCTTAAGTCTTAAAAAAACCCATCATCATTATACTTGAGGGCTGGCCAGCATTACTAAGCATGCAAAAAAGCAGGTGCATGTAAAACCTGAGATATTTTGAGCGAGCACTGAAGCAGAGCTGAATCGATCTGTTGTTCGGCACTGGACTCATAGGGCGAGAGTCATAAACACACAGGTGGAAAATGTGACGTGGCTCGGGCTGAGAGAGATGAACACAATACCCTGCAGCGTGGAGAGGGGACATTTCAAAGCCCCATGAAAAACAAGAAGCGCAAACAAAGCCACAAAGGCAAGGAAGACCCTGTATCAATCACCCTGTGGCAGGATCCACCTCCTACATCACACAAGGCCTTTGTGCACCGAGTTTCTCTGATACCTGTCACCGAGCTGCTTGAAACAGACCTGCAGAAGAGCTGACTAATGATTACGAACTCTGAACTCTGGCTGATGAATGTCCGCTGATAGTGCGTCCAAATGGCTCATTGTGCTGTATTACAGACACGGTCACTCAACACGGCCGTAGCAACAAGAGGAAAACTAATCTGACCACACTGCTGAATGCACAGCGCTACGGCAAAACAAGCTGTATTTTGGTTGAAATGAGAGCTAGCGGTTTAAAATTAAACTTATGAGATGAAATATAAATATTAAAATATATATATCTTAAAATAATGAATAATTTAAAAATGTGATTTAAATGTAAGAAAAAAGTTTTGTTAAATTACTTCCAGAAATATTTTTCCCAATTATTTGAGTCTAAAAAAATAATTATTTATTTGAGTTTTAAAGGATGAGCATTTAAGCACATCAAAAGACACTTACATAGGAACCAGATCAAAACATAAAGCTATTTAAAGAAATAAACCAGCACAATGTTTCAATATTAAAATAAATAAATAATCAAACTAATGAATTAATTAATTATAATATTATTCCCAATTTATTCAGTTATGTACTAGAAGTACAGATTAATTTTGGACTCTTTTAAATCTTAAATAAGGGTTACATGTACAGTTTATCATTATATAAATAAATGCAAAAATTTATATTTAATCTGCAATGAAGACTGATTAACTACATAAATAAATACACTACCAGTCAAAAGTTAAGATTTTAATGTTTTTTAAGAAGACTTTTCTGCTCACCAAGCCTGTATTTATTTAATCCAACATACATCAAAAACGGTAAAATTCTGAAATATTTTTTCTATTTAAAATAACTGTCTTCTATATGAATATATTTTAAAATATAATTTATTCCTATGATTTCAAAGCTGAATTTTTCGCATGATTACTCCATTCATAGGATCCTTCAGAAATCATTCTAATATTCTGATTTGCTGCTCCAAAAACATGTATTATTATTATTATTATTATTATTATTATTATTATTATTATTATTATTGAGTAGATTTTTGTCAGGTTTATTTGATGCATAGAAAGTTCAGAAGAACAACATTTATCTGTATTAGAAATCTTTTGTAACATTATAATGTTTTTTATCATAATTTATGATCAATTTAAAGCATCCTTGCTAAATAAAAGGTGTTCATTTTAATATTTTTTTTTTAAATAAATTATACCAAATCCAAACTTTTGAATGGTATAGTATATAATGTTACAAAAGCAAATATTTAAATGTCAAATAATAACTGGTTATAAGAATGAATTAATAAATAATGAATTTATTAACCATATCTTTTACTGTCTTTTCATTGCCGGAGAAATCAAACAACCCTTTGTCAACAAGCATTTTTGTCACCTGCAAAATAAACGCTCGTCTTGAAGCTCATGGTCTTGCTTTGTCTTGAAAATATTATATGTTGGTCATCTTTAAAACTTCAAAACTTCAAATTACATTTGACTTCTGGAAACCTTCTGTTGCAAACACATGAATCTCTAAATAAATTGGAAAAGTCTTTGAAATTGAATCAACGAACCAGTCACTGATTGAACTCTTAGTGATTCACAAACTGAGTGATTCACATCCGACTTTCTCTAATGGGCACATGCTCTGTTATCCGCACGCTCACATGCTTTCTCTGACGGGTAATCCCCGAACCCCTCAGTTTTTAACTCCAAACTTCCCTTCCTTTGGTTAAAAGAGTTCCTGACACATTTTTGTGGGATGATGTTAGGCTGTAACCTGTGGGCGTGGAGTGGGCCCTGTGTTTCCCTGCGCTGGAAGCCATTACGGCTCATTCACTACAATGGCCGCTCTCAGCGGCTCTGACACTCTGGAGGTGCGAGTCGCAGACTTTATCACAGAATCCATCAGTTTCCAAGAGGCTGACACACACTGTGGCATTCATAAACCACTGTGGTTTTCTGCAGCCATCTGTGGAGCGGTAGGGGCCGCTGACCCTGACATTGACCCCCAGCCCTCTGTCTCCTCATGTCTGAGTCACCAGACTCTGAGGACACTTGACCCTCATAAACACCATTGTATTGCAGTGTGTAAGCCAAATATGTCATACAAAGCATCTAATGATTCATAGACTTGAGCTCTGTTCCGAACCCCAGAAAGCTGCCTACCTAGACAGCATGTTTAGTATCAAAGGCACGGTCTGGATGAGAACACTGACAGAATATATGAGCTCACCAGAGTCTTCAGAAAAGAAGGTTCCACTAAATAGTTTTCAAATTGAGTACACTCTTAAAAACAAAGGCTCCAAAGGGGTGTTTTTGTGGTGATGCCATAGAAGAACCATTTTTGGTTCCCTAAAGACCCTTTCACTGAACAGTACTTAAAAGAACCATTTTGAAGAACTTTTTCAAAAAAATCTACAGAACCTTTTTCCGCTATAAAGAATCTTTTCTGCATTTGAATGGATGTTTAAGGTTCTTCACAGAACCGTTGATGCCAATAAAGAACCTTTATTTTTAAGAGTGTATGTTGGATCAAACATTTAGAGCCACATTGTATCTATTTTTCTCTAAATCATTACAGCAAAGCTTCTTGAATACTCTCAAATTTGAGTGACATCACATCATTCCAGTCAAACTGAATCTTATTTTTGAAATTGAATCTTTTTAAATATTTGTTTTAATATTCTTCTGAAATGTTGTTTAAAATGTTTCTCTTCTCAAATTTTATCAGATAATCTCTTCTTCTTAAACATTCTTAAATTATCTCAAACTTTCTTTTCAAATTCAGTCATTTTCTAAAATTTCTGTAATTTTTGCCAAAAAGTTTTTGCAGCGTTCCTTCGCAAGAAACATCAGATCTTAATTTAAGAACAGTTAAGAAGAACAGATTACAGAATTTGTTTTCTTAAATCTGAGTCAATTCAATTAAATTCAATCATTTTCTTAATCTTTGTGTGAAATGTTCTTCTTTTTCTCTTCATGAGTAAAATCAAATCTCTTCTTCTTAAATCAAATCTTCTCAAAATATCTGTAATCTCTTCTTCTTAAATGATCTCAAACCACCTTAAATTACCTCAAATTTGAGCCACATCAAATCATCTTAGTCAAATTTCATCTCACCTCTTCAAATAGTCATTTTTTAAATCCGGTGAAATGTTCTTGCAATGTTCCTTCTCTTCTTGAGTATAACCAAATCTCAAATTTTCTGTAAGCTCTTCTTCTTAAATGATCTCAAACCACCTTAATTACCTCAAATTTGAGTCACATCAATTTTTTAATTCTCCCTGTTCTTCTTAAATGTTCTCAAAGTATCTCAAAATTTCATCAGATTATCTAAGCCATATTAAATATGTTCTCAAATACAATCTTTACTCCTCTATTTTTTTTTATATTGTAAAAATTTTCTTTCAATGTTCCTTCTCTTCTCTTCTCTTCTCTTCTCTTCTCTTCTCTTCTCTTCTCTTCTCTTCTCTTCTCTTCTCTTCTCTTCTCTTCTCTTCTCTTCTGCAATTAGTCATCCAAAGCAGCTCGTCGTGACTCATTGCACCAACAGTGGAAACAACAGCAGCTAGTTTATTGACCCCTTGTCCACCTGCTCATGTTTACTTTTCTGTATGGCAGTGTTTGAAGCCGATTTCAAAGCAGAGACAAAAGCAAAAGGACAGCGACGACCCGTCCCCAGCTAGGACAGCTGACACGACCAAAACCTCCTTCGGCTGGCCTAACATCTCACATATGGTGGCATTAGTCTAAACAGACCGCGTTAAGACTACCGATGATTTAGCTGTTTTGACGCATCATTTACGACAAGATATCTTGGCCGCTCTTTTGCTTTCAGAAGACATAGCTGCCATTTAATTCCAAATCAACAGAGATTCTAGTAATGAGAGTATTTCTGAGTCAAAGAATCACAAGCGAAGACTACGGCCAATAAACACACTCGACGGAAAAACATCTACTTCATCTCTGGCCTCCCAATTATCCTCATCAGTATTCCTGTCTGAATGTTTTGAACGGAAGAATATTTACAAGACAGTCTGCACACTTCAAAACCCTCACCGAATTAAAACGTTCCGCTTAATTTCACGTGTAAATTAGAGCCGTGATTGTAGCATGCAGTAGGACGTGAATGAATGTTTCACATGGACGGGTCAGTGACGGATAATGCTCTCAAAGTGGAAGAGACGTTTAAACTGAAAACAATTATCTGAAGAATTTATTTCGCTGCTCTTTGCTGCAAAGTTTTTCGGTTTGAGTCTGTTTATCATTACGCAAAATTACACAAAAATTCAACTTAAATTGGTTCATTTATTGTTGAGTTTGTTCAGTAAATCACTGTTTTGGCAGTAAATGGTAATGGATCTATTTAAAACGCACACTATGGCACGAAACTGAAAATAAAGGTTTTTTCCCTACAGAGTAAGCTGTATTTTAAGAGAGGGAAACATAAAACCTTTTTAAGGCTTTTCAAAGCAAATTAAGGAACCTACTAAAATACACTAGTCATGTTTTCCACTAAATACTCAAAAACTGAACATGGTAAACATCCAACAAAATATCATAGTTACTGTAGTACATTCATGTATTACAATGGCATCTAAAGCAGCATTTACCATGTAAAAATAGCCATTGAAACACTTTTTAATGCATTGGTTCACTGTCCTGCTTAAACGTTTGTTTTTTTTAATAAATAGATACTTTTATTAAGCAAGGATGCATTAAATTTATTAAAAGCGAAAGTAAAGATATTTATAATGTTACAAAAGATTTTTATTTCAAATAAATTGTTCTTTAACATTTTTTATTCATCAAAGAACCAAGAAAAAAACATGTTTCCATAAAAATATGGAAAAATATTTTCAACATTGATAATATGAAATGTTTAAGTCATGAAATAAGGATCCTAAAGTATAAGCAAACTGTAGAATCTTTATTCATGACTTACATTTTTTAAAAATTTAAATTCTATTTTTTATGACCTGCAAAAACAGGTATGTCCCAGACTCAAGAGATTCATTTCTCTTTCTCGTCCTCTCCGACTCTACAATTCCCTCTTAGTCCTAATGGCTTTTCGGCTGGCGGTGGGAATTCTAATGGTAGGATATAGAAGGCAGAAGGCATGCTATCTGTGTTTTTAGAAAGAGAAAGATTCAGTCAAGCTGCTGCCCATGGGAAATGGTGCTGTATAGAGTATTTCTAAAGACTCACCAACAAATCTCAGCCACTAACCTTATCAGGATACAGTCAGAGACTAAACCGATCTCCCACAACCTGTGTGTGGCCTTGTGTGGTTTGCTTTGCATAAATCTCTACAATGAGGCTGACTTTAAAAGCCATTTTCTTTAAGTAGTCCAAAAAGACATGTGTGCAATTCAATTTTGAATCAGGAAAATCTGTCTCAGTCTATGTATACTGGCCTGCAAAAAAAAAAAAAAACAGTATTATAATATAAATAATAATAATAATAATAATAATAATAATAATAACAATAATAAAAAAATAAATCTAAACAAAAATATTAATAATAATATAAAAACAAAAATAAAATTAAGTTAAATAAACAATAAAATAAATGTAAAAAAATACATTAAAAATAATAAACATGAAAACAAATAAAAATTAAAATAGAAATAGAAAATATATATAAATAAAAAACAAATAAAAAATAAGGAATAATAAAATAAAATTAAAAAATATATATAAAAATAAAATAATATAAATAAAACAAATTAAAAATAATAAACATGAAAACAAATAAAAATTAAAATAGAAAATATATATAAATAAAAAACAAATTAAAAATAAGGAATAATAAAATAAAATTAAAATATATATATAAAAATAAAATAATATAAATAAAACAAATTAAAAATAATACAATTAAAAAATAAATACAAATTTAATTTTAAACAAAATTAAAAATAAATACAATTAAGTAAAATAAGAAATAATAAAATACATAAATAATGAAATAAAATTTAAAAATAAAATAAAAACAAATAAAGGAAAATAAAACAAATAAAAAAATAATATTTTAAAATAAAATAACAATTAAAAAAATAAATAAAAAATAATAAAATAAATAAATAAAATACATTAAATAAAAAAATAATAATATAAAATAAAAAAATAAAATAAATAAAAAATAAAATAAAAAAATAAAACAAAACAAATAATAAAATAATAACTTTTATTATGAGTCACTGAAAAAAATCTCCAGTGCTTAAGGCGTGGCAACAGAAATATTACAAGTAACCCCTCACGACCAGTTACACACCGGTGACTTTTATTAGAGCGCTGTGACCTGGGGATCCAAATAATGCGGAAATGCCCTTGAGCTTGAGTGAACTAGAGTCAGCTTTCATCATGGGAGAAGGTCCTCTAGAACAGAACAGAGGCCAGATGTGTGCGCCATTTTCATTAGCATTCTGAAGATAACACAGAGAAAGAGCTGCTTGACTAAACCCAAACCCAGGAGATAAGGTGGCCATTCTCCAGCCCAGACCACACAATTAAGCACATCACTGAGTTCCTGTCAGTCACCTGAGGAAACGCTACACTGGCTGACTCACAAAGACACCGGCCTCACACACAGCTGCGTATCAAAGACAAAGGCCACATCCGTCTCGAGGACAACCTCTGGCCTACATTTCATAAACTGAACTTCAGAAGTGGTCAGCTTTAGACACAGATATTTGACTCAGCACCGTCTTGAAAATGCCACGCTCACTTGACAACTTTGTTAGTGCAAATTCTGTTGATTTGCCACCAAGATAATATTATCTAGCTTTTTAAAATAGATCAAAACTGCGGAAATGACGGTATAATCTTGAAAGCATCAGTAAAAATGCTGAAACCTGCTCTGCTTAGTATGCAATTGTTTTGCAACAAAAGTGTTTTTGTAACAAAAGAATTCTATGAACAAATAAATGAATAAAATAAATAACATTAATTATTTCTAAAATCAAAAGTTAAAAAAATAGCTTATTTTTGCTTTTTTTTTTTGGGTGGAACTAGTGAAAATCTTGGTGGGGCAAGTAAAAAACAACTTAAATTAAATAAAACCCTTATTTGGCCCTAGGCATTCATATTTATTATTATTGTTCAGAGCATACACTATGCTGCCCCCTACTGGTAAATGTGTTTATTAGATAATTCTCAATTTAAATCCTCTTTTTAATTATTTTATGCCAAGTATACTAAGTATAATAACATTTTTACTGACATATAGCTCGAAACCTACTGATATAAAAATTGTAATTGAACTTCATTTTGGAGTACTACTTGTAAACAATGCACATTTCTTAATATTAAGGCTAAAATATGTTTTAATGTCACTATTGATGAGGACTTTAAATGCAAAATTTTTAAAGTGTATAAAATATATTTGCAATAGTTCCACTTTAGCACAATCAAATATACTTAAGTATATCTTTAGTTGGACTTCCGCACAATTAAAGTGCAATAAGTACATAATTAGTTGTTCCCAAAAGTAGTAAAAGTACAATTTCAGGGTATTTTTATTAAGTACATAATATGTAAATGTATTTGTAGTATACTTAGCATGAAATAAATGTATTTTAAATACATTTTAGTATATGTATTTCTCACTAGGCTTTTTTGCATTTTCTATGCTGATTTTAAAGAAATCAAATTAGCCACAAAATGTAATAATAAAGAAAAAATCACTGCAAAAAAAGCTTTTCTTACTTAGATTTTTTTGTCGTTTCCAGCCAAAATATCTTAAAATTCTTGAATTAAGAAGGATTTTTTAGACAAGTAAAAATTATTTTCTTGTTTTCAGAAAAAAAAAGAAGTCAAAATTAAGTGAGTTTTTGCTTAGAACAAGCAAAATAATCTACCAATGGGGTAAGCAAAAAAAATCTTATTTCAAACAGAAAACAAGATTATTTTTCTTACCCTGTTTGCAGATTCTTTTGCTTGTTTCAAGCAAAAACGCATTTAATTTTGACTTGCTTTTTTGAAAAACAAGACAATATTTTTTACTTGTCTAGAAAATCCTTCTTGATTTAAGAATTTTTAGATATTTTGGCTGGAAACAAGACAAAAAAATCTAAGTAAGAAAAGCTTTTTTTGTAGTGTTTTTTTTTGTAGTGTAGTATAGTCAGATTTTTGACCGCCTTACCAGCTTTTCCTTGAACACCATGTAACGCAGCCATTTGAAGTCCATGGGTTTAAAGGCAGATAAGACGAAAAGCGAGCTCTTCTCGTAGCGGTCAGGTTTCTGGATGGCTCCTTCGGGGTAGGTGATGCGCATGGTGGTCTTCGAGCCGACGTCCTTCTCGAACCCGGCGACTGGAGCCTCGTTCAGTCTAAACCCAGAGGACAGATCAACATGAAATCCAAACGGTGTCCATTTACTTTCTGTGATTAATGTACAAGATTACTGTCTGTGTTCATATTTATAATCATTCATCAAATCTAATAACTTCCTCCCATTCTGAAACAACAACTGATTTGTGTTAACATGCCAAATATCAAGTCGAGAATTAGGAGAGAAAAAAAATTCAAGCAAAAATAAATAAAATATTTAATTTTTTAATAACTTACCGTACAACAACCTCATACTGATCGATTTGGGAGCCCAGGGACTTGTTGAAGAGAATGCCTCCGTTGCCAACAATAATACACCTCTTACAAATTATACTATAGGAGAAAAATACAAAACATGATTATGAAACTGCTCAGTTGTATAGCATGTTTAGAGACTGAAAATAAACTGTTTTATTATATAAGATATTTATTCCTTGAAAACTCTGTTAATGCAAATTCTGCTGATTTGTCACTAAAATAATAAATTCTAGCCTTCTAAAACAGATCAAAACTCCAAAAATGACTGTATAAACGTGAAAGCATCAGTAAAAATGCGCTGAAACCTGCAAAAAATAACAATAATGCTCTGATTTGAATGCAATTGTTTTGCAGCAAAAGTGTTTGATATTTATGGTTACATTTTAGCTATATTGCCAGTATGTTTTTTTGTTTTGTTTTGTTTTTTGGTAATAAAATAATTCTATGAACAAATAAAAGAACATTACTTATTTCTGAAATTAAAAATAAATTTTTTTTTTGGTGGGAATCTTAGTGGGGCAAGTAAAAACAACTTAGGCCAACAAAAAAATTTTAAAATTCAATATTTTATTGAGCCCAGGGACTTGAACAGAATGCATCCGTTGCCAATAGAAATACAAAACATGATTATAAAAACTGCTTAGTTAATATAATAAACAGTTTAATAATAAACAGTTTAAATATAGAAGATATTTATTCCTTGAAAACTCTAATAATACAATTTCTGCTGAATTGTCAACCAAGATAATAAATTCTAGCTTTCTATCAAAACTCCAAAAATGACTGTATAAACTTAAAAGCATAAGTAAAAATGTTCTGAAACTTGCAACAAAAAAACAAAAAAACAAAAAAAAACAATAATGCTCTGTTTTGTATGCAACTGTTTTGCAGTAAAAGTGTTTGATATTTATAGCCAGTTTGTTTTTTGTTTTGTTTTGTTTTTTGGTAATAATAGAATTCTATGAACAAATAAAATGCAAATAAAATAAAATTACTTTTTTAAAAAAATTAAAAATGATCAAAAATACAAAAATTACAACCATCAATGGATTTTAAAAGTGTTACTTTTTTTAACATATATCATCGAATTTCTATATTAGTGCTACTAGTATTTATATGAACTTTTAATTTAGTTGATTTAGTTCATTTTAATTCAATTATGTCTACTCATTCTATGACCACATTCAACAAAACTGAATATATGTAAATTCATATATTAATACTAGACACCTTAAAAATAATGTGTACCAAAAATCTTTGTCATATCTTTATGTTAACATACTTTACTAGCCTTTCGTTTTGGAGCTTTGATGCAGCCATCATCTTCTCAAGTTGCAAGCAGGAATTAAACTGCTCTGGTCATGTCACATTTGCACTATCCATGTGAAACTGCACATATTTAATTGAGACCCTTTATTTTTCCATATTTGCAGGGAGTGCACTAAAACATCAGTCAGTAAGGTTTTTAGACCTTTATTTATAAAAAAAAAAATTATTAAAAAAAAAAACTTTTTTACTGTCACTATTGTGACGGGTGGGACTTAAATAAACTTTTTACAAATTATACTACAGGAGAAAAATACAAAACATAATTATAGAAACTGATCAGTTGTATAGCAAGTTTAGAGATTGAAAATAAACAATTTTTAATATAAAAGATGTTTAGTGGATAGTTAATTACCTGTCCAGTTCTGAACCCAGTGAGTATCTCTTTGTAGCTTGTAGAATATGATCGATGATTTTTTCTGTGGACAGAGAAAACTATTATTTACTTATTTAGAGAGATAAACTACATAAAAACACACCAGAGTCTCAGAGGTCTGAACAAAACAGCTTTTTTTTTTATTCCCCCAACAGAAACAAAGTCAGTTGTGACAGTTAGCAAAAGGTTACTCAGTTCATGCTGTGATGAGCTGTTTCCAAACTACAGCACTCTAAGGGCGTCCTCTAAAATGACTGAAATTACTCATACTGTGAATCAATATTAGTCATACTGCCAGCTCGTTTTCTCGTGACTACTCTTAGCATATTATGCTAACGCAGCATCCGAACAGCTGAAAAAAGTAGTGTATCTGTCTATTTTTACAGTATAAATATCTATAAATGATTATAAAAACAAATAAACAAATTAGCAGTAACACAAATCCTCTGCAGCAAATGGGTGCCGTCAGAATGAGAGTCCAAACAGCTGATTAAAAAAAGAAGTGTATTGGTCTAATTTTACAGTACAAATATCTATAAATGCTTATAAAAACAAATAAACAAATTAACAGTAACACAAATCCTCTGCAGTGAATGGGTGCCGTCAGAATGAGACTCCAAACAGCTGATAAAAAAAGTAGTGTATTCATCTAATTTTACAGTATAAATATCTATAAATGATTATAAAAACAAATAAACAAATTAGCAGTAACACAAATCCTCTGCAGCAAATGGGTGCCGTCAGAATGAGAGTCCAAACAGCTGATTAAAAAAAGAAGTGTATTGGTCTAATTTTACAGTACAAATATCTATAAATGCTTATAAAAACAAGTAAACAAATTAACAGTAACACAAATCCTCTACAGTGAATGGGTGCCGTCAGAATGCAAGTTCAAACAGCTAATAAAAACATCACAATAATCCACACTCCAGTCCATTAATTAACATATCGTGAAGCGAAAAGCTACAAGTTTGTAAGAAACAAATCCATCATTAAGATGTTTTTAACTTCAAATATGAGTCCTCTATCTATAATATTATTTTCTCTAGTGGAAAAAGTCATTTCGCCTGAATCAGGAGAGAAATATGCACAAATCAAACACTATTCACATGGGAAAATAGTAAAAAAAAAAAGGTTGTATTTGTTTCTTATAAGCACGCAGCTTTTGGCTTCACAAGACATTAACTGATAGACTGGAGTTTTGTGGATTACTCATCAAGACTCATGAAAAAATGGATCATGGTTTCCACAAAATTATTAACACTGATAATAATTAATTCATTATTAATTAATTAAGTCATGTGACACTGAAAACTGGAGTAATGATGATGAAAATTCAGCTTTGCATCACAGGAATTAATTACATTTCAAAAATATATACAAATAGAAAATAGTTATTTTAAACTGCAATATTTCACAATATAAAAGTTGATCAAACAAACAGCCTTGGTGAGTTTAAAACTGATTTCAAAATTATAGTAATCTTAATTTTAAAATCTTGTAAATCTTTAAAAAAAAAGTATATAATGAATAAAAATAAAAAAGTAATTGCGACTTTTTATCTCACAATTCAATTTTTTTCCCCAGCAATTTCGAGTTTACATCTCACGACTCAGTTGCGAGTTTAAAAGAAACTTCAGAAACTTTTTTTCTCAGAACTGCATCATATAAACTCGCAATTGAGTCCTCTATCTATAATATTATTTTCTCTAGTGGAAAAAGTCATCTTGCCTGAATGAGGAGAGAAATATGCACAGATCAAACACTATTCACAAGGGGAAAAAAACGAATTTGTTCCTTACAAGCATGCAGCTTTTGGCTTCACAAGACATTACCTAATAGACTGGAGTTTTGTGGATTACTCATGGATTGTTGTGATGTTTTTAAACTTCCCATTCATAAAAGAATCATGAAAAAATGTATCATGGTTTCCACAAAATTATTAAGCAGCAAAAACTGTTTAACACTGATAATAATTAATTAATTATTAATTAATTATCGTGCATTTTAGAATGATTTCTGAAAGATCATGTGACACTAAAAACTGCTGAATGCTGAAAATTCAGCTTTGCATCACAAGAATAAATTACATTTTAAAAATATATCCAAAAAAAAAAAAAAAGAGTTCTTTTAAACTGCAATATTTCACAATATAAAAGTTTTTTTTTTAATCTTTTTTTTTGGATCAAACAAACAGCCTTGGTGAGTTTAAAACTGATTTCAAAACTATTGTAATCACCTTAATTCAAAAATCTTTTAAAAAAAGTATCTACTGAATAAAAAATAAAAAAGGTAATTGCGACTTTATCTCAATTCAGATTTCGCAAATTTTTTTTCTTAGTACTGTCACATAAACTTGACTTTTTTCTCAGAACTGCGAGTTATAAAATCAAATTCGTTACAATTCTGACTTTTTTCAGATTATTGTGATGTTTTTATCAGCTGTTTGGACTCTCATTCTGACGGCACCCATTCACTGCAGAGGTTGCATTGGTGAGCAAGTGATAGAATGTTACATCTCTTCAAATCTGTTCTGATGAACAAACAAACCCATTAACATTTTGGAAGTCCTGAGGGTAAGTAAATTCTCAGCAAAGTTTAATTTTTGGGTGGAGGACATTTCTAAAGCAGCCCAGTCACATTCTGCCAACAATGCTGTAGCCTCCTGGGAAAGAACCTACATCACAATTTCAAACATGCTCAAGAATGAGGAAAAACCCTAAGTTTAGAACACCCTTTTTATCTTATGCACAATCCACCGTGCTATTTTGAGCAAAACCAAGCCTTTCCACTAGAGGAAAAAAGCTCTTTATGCTAAAGATAATAGAACAGGATTTTATTTGTCAAGTCCACAACAAAACCAGTGATCTTTTGGTCCATTTTAGAGTCTGCCTGCCAAACAACGTAATCCAGATCACTTGGAAAAGTAATAGCACACATTTCCTCAACATGCCACACTATTTAAGGCATCATTCATGTCTGCAGTGCAAAAGTTTAATCCGCAGGGTTAGTGGCCTGTTCAAAAGCATGAGCAGCATTTTAAGTGCGTTTTCATCTCGACATCACATTAGACAGCCGTAATTCCCACACAGACATGTAATTCATGCACAAGTGTTTCTGCTGAATGTCTCGGCATGAGAAACATCAGCAGGACGGATGCAGAGATGCCGACAGCTCTGCTCTTAATGTCCCAGGCCATCTGCCAAAGCAGCTAAACGGAGTCAGAGGAAAACTCATCACTTAACATGCACATTTGTGATTTAATCAGGCTGGAAGGTAATTACAGCCAAAACCTCCAGGGCAGACATGAATGAAGGTGAAAAGGAGAAATGCCTCATGGTTTTAGTTTAAACGTCTGTAAGCACACTAAATGAAAGAACTACTTTGAAAACCTGATTGAATGGATAGCACAGGAAAATGGCTTCCATCTTACCTGCATGAGCCCTCGGTTAAAGACTGGTTAAATAGACATTAGTTTAACATTTACGAACCGTCTACCTATTATTTATTTTTTTTCGAATTTGTAAGTCATGTGTAAACATTAATCTATTGGAAAATACTTGCATTTTCTTTTTTGGGCTACATGAATTCATCTTAAGCTGTCAGTCAAATGTTTAGAATAATTATCATTTTTTTATGTTTTAGAAAAAAAGTATCTTATGCTCTCACTGTTGAAACCATGATACATTACTATCAAACGTTTGAAAAGAGAAAGAAATTAACAATTTTTTTTTTCGGCAAGGATGCATTAAATTGATTCAAAGTGTGAGTAAAGATATTTATAATGTTATAAACGTTTTCTGCTTAACATGAATACTGTTTTTAAACTTTCTATTCATAAAAGAAACATGAAAAAATGTTTCATGGTTTCCACAAAAATATTAAGCAGCAAAACACTGATAATAATAATAACCTTTATTAATAATTGTGGATCAAATCAGCATATTAGAATGATTGAATGACACTAAAAACTAGAGTAACGATGCTGAAAATTCAGCTTTGCATCACAGGAATAAAATTACATTTTAAAAACCTTTTAAACAAACAAACACCACCTTGGTGAGTTTATGACTGCTTTTAAAATTCTTTTAATTATCTTAATTTTAAAATCTTAATTATTCCAAATCTATGACCAGTAGTGTATATGGAAGCCCATTTCTGCCACTGAATAAAAAAACGTAACTGTGACTTTATCTAACAACTTTACAAGTTTACATCACGAAATTCTTTTTTACTCAGAATTGCATCATATAAACTCACAATTTTGACTTTATTCTCAGAAATGTGAGATATAAACATACAATTGCAAGTTATAGTCAGAATTGCTAGATATAAAGTCAGAATTGTGGGATATATTCTGACTTTTTTCTCAGAATTGCAAGTTTATAACTCACAATTGCGAGTTTATATCACAATTGTGACGTAATTTCTCAAAATTGCGGGTTCATATCACACAATTTTGACTTTATTTTTCAGAATTGCAAGTTTATATCTCGCAATTGTGAGTTTATTTCACACAATTCTGACGTAATTTCTCAAAATTGCGAGTTTATATCTTGGAATTCTGACTTTATAACTGACAACTGTGAGTTTATATCACAATTGTGACTTTATTTTTTAAAATTGCGAGTTCATAATCACACAATTTTGACTTTATTTCTCAGAATTGCAAGTTTATATCTCACAATTTTGAGTTTATTTCACACAATTCTGACGTCATTTCTCAAAATTGCGAGTTTATATCATGCAACTCTGACTTTATAACTCACAATTGCGAGTTTACATCACAATTGTGACTAATTTTTTTAAATTGTAAGTTTATATCACACAATTCTGACTTCATTCACAAAATTGCAAGTTTATATCTCAAAATTCTGAGAAAAAAAAAAGTCAGAATTGTAAAATAACAAGTTGCAATAACCTTGCGGAAACAGGCCATAATGCATAAAAAAATAAATAAAAATAAGCAAATAAAATTAATGTTAAACATAGTGTTAAACATTAAAAAAAGGCTACTTTTGAAAAGTTGTCGAATTAGAAAGATGCTTTTCGCCTTGATGAAGCACAACATAATTTCATATAATCATAGTTATCTGGAAATGCACAATATTTGTCGGAAAATATTTGTGAGGAGAAGAATTGTAAAAACAAATGTTTAACAATCACTGCCATTCCTGTTCATTCCTATTCCCGCGGTAGATTTCTCAGCGGACCTCTGACTGAACAACAGATTGCGATTCCCTTTGTGATTTTTACAGCCGTTGTGTGAGAAAAACACAGGCGTGTTTGAAATTACAAAGCACATCTTGTGAAACACTAATTTACTTGATCTCCTCAGGGAGAACTAGGCCCGTCTGAATCAAGTGTTTCAGTTATGATTGTTCTTTTGTTTACACAGGATACAATGTTAACATGTTTAATTGGATCATCTGTTAATGAAAGCCAACGGTGCTGACAATGGAAAAAAATGGAAAACACCTCCAACTCAAGAGGTACTTTTACCAGAACAATTTTCTAAGCATAGAGGTGTATAAACTTTGAAATACGAACTCGATCGTATTATTATCCAACTATATAATATTCAAAGAAGGAAAGAAATACCTTGTGTTCTTACTCCAAACGGAGGCAGGTAACTGCTGATTTTTGATAGCCGCTTGAAATTTGGATCGAGGAACATGGGGGCTGGTTTTGTAAACCTAAAACAATAAATAAAAGACAAAGAGAGAAAACACGAGTTAAAACAAGCACGCTAATCACTCCAAAGCCTCCATGAGAAAAGGGGTGCGATACTTCGATAACCGGTGGTAAGGATTATATGGTTCGCATTACCCATAATCCAGTGTGTTTATCAGTTCATAAGAGATGAGCACTGGAATGTCTAAACAAGTCCAGCCTAAACCTGACCTTTCCTCAAAACAAGCAGAGAGACTTGCTTTGGGAAAAGCACTTTGCTACACGATAGTAATTATTTAAGGGGGTAACATCTTTTTAAATATATAATTTATTTAAAAAAAAAAAAAATGGTACAAAAACTATAGATGCATTTAAACTTTTTCCATCAAAAAACCTCATCCGAAATTCTATTTTTAGTTTCTTTGCTGTAGTAGAATCTAAATTAGTGCATGGAAACCATTACTTCAACAGTCAAAAACATTATTTTTGAAATGGATATAAGCGTGCACTTCTGTGTTAATTATATTTAATGCAAATTTAAATGACGGATTATATACTGATGGGAAAGAAGTGATGACTCTGAATGCGTGACTCACAGAGATAAATTGTTTTTTGAAGAGTTTCATTTACATGAACCATCTGAATAAATCGATTCACTAACATTAATTTGATCTTCCAAAGCAATATAAGCTATTTAAGCAATATGACATGAGCCAAAGTATCATTATACTTCGTATCAGAGCGTCTGCATGCAATATGACTAGATTCAATGGTTATTCTTGGCCTGATGATGTAACAAAAAAACAGTGGGTTACAATTTTGCAAGTTCTAGTAATCAAATAAAACTCTTTCACTGAAATGGTTATGTGTATTTACACTAATGAATTTATTCCTTGGCATAATTGATTTTTATTATTATTAACATATATGGGTCAAAGACGTTAAGATGTCCACATCAAGTGTTTTTTCAGACTAGTGGAAAGAAAACACCCAAAAGACACTGTTAAGTGTTTCTTTTATAGCACTTTGTGTCAATAGATTTCAATTACAATACATATTTTTAAAGCCCGTTTTCTCAAAATTAGGTTTTTCTCCTACACTGAGCCATAAATCTACACTTCAGTAGCACTTACACACACCAAACTTTGCATTTTGCAAGTTTTTTCTGAATTGGCAAAAGTGATATGAGATATCCAAAATTCCCTCTGTAAAAACATTTTACTCTAATATGTCAAAGAAATATGTGCAGTGTTTAGATTTTTGTACTTGAAGTGTATGCAAATTAGTGCATTTTTCACAAGAATGCCTCATTTGCATATTTAAATCTAACATTTTATAATCTTGTAATACAAAAAATGTTTGCAATTATCAATGTAATCAATTAACTGGGTAAGTAAGCTGATAATTATTATTTAATTTTTTTTTTACCCTATTCACCTGCAGTGTCTCGCCTTAAAGGCATATTTATAACAAGAATCGTTAGATCACTTTAAAAGACTGTATTTAAGGATCACCGCGCAGCCCCCAAAAACAAAATGTAATTTAAATTTAATAAAATTGAATAATAAAATGATCACTTGTTTTTATTTCACCCATCATAAAATAGACACTTTTATGCTTTCTGTATATAAACTTGTACATTTAATTTGACACGTATAGTAAAATATAATGTAAATGCAGGTGGCAGCTCAGATCAATTGATTTTGAAAGAGTTTGATGAGAAATGTTCAAGTTTGTATTGAGATCTATCAGATTTTGCCATCTTTGCAGATCTAAGCACTTTAGTAATATAATAACTATAGAAAAAGTTATTGGCAACAATCTCTAAGAAACATCTTTTATGGTTTGTTTGAAGAGTGTGTAGGTTAGACGTACATCTAAACTGATTGAAACACCTGCTGAAAAGCTTCACCTCTGCATTGGTATTGTAAAAATATGGGCCTTTACAAATTGGTATCATTATGAAATGAATATTTGATTATAGTCTAGAATTCACGTAGGCGGTAATTCTAATAATTATGAATGGTTCACATATTTTCCTCACAAGTGTATGTGTTTGGAGGTTTGAGGCAGTGAGAAACGCGGGAGCGTGTGTCACCTTCACTTAAACTGTTGGGATGTGAGGAAGCGCAGAGTCGCGGTTGTGTTCGTGGGAATCGATTACAAGGGACCACCTGTGTCATTAGTGCATTTACTCCAGGGGTCGGACAGCTGCGTACAGCATGACGGAGGTGTTCAGGTGTTGTTTTGTCAGCCAGTGTAGTGGTCGGGGTAGTTTGTGACGTGGAGAGTTGTATCAGGTGCATACTGGGTGGAGGATGTTGACAGAAATCGGGATGTTTCTCTATGAAATACAGCTTTGCCAGGTGGTATTTGTGGACTGAATGGCAGAGTGTTTTATTAGCAGTGTAAATGACTGTATAACATGTTAGGTGTGAGTGCTACATATCACAGGGCTATAAAGCCATTTTATGTAAAGTAGTAGTCATGTCACCTTTATTTATATAGTGCTTTTAACAATACAGATTGTGTCAAAAGCAGGTTTACAGTATTAAATAGAGAAATAGTGTGTCAATAATGCAAAAGGACAATAGTAAACACTCATTTTTTTTAGTTAAAGTCAGTTTATCAAGTACTCAAGACCTTTCTATAATAATCTAATTTTCTTTTTTTCTAACTAAAAGTAACTTCTGGCTTCACAGCAATTTACAGTTGCAGATGCTAGTTGTTTTTAAATAGTAGATATCCAGTTGCATGCTTTTTTTAAATGAAACAACAAAAATCCCAAAATCTCAAACTTGACAGGTGCATGAAAAAAAGTGTTTTTGCCTGCAGATGTATTGCTTTATGAACTGTTGTCCATATAAAGAAAATCTAATTAAAACTAAAATTACATTTTTTCCCTTGACCCTTGTTAACTATTGACTCATTTAATTCTATTGTTATCTACCAAAGTACATTGACATCAAGAGTCAAGGTTGAATACAAACAAGTTCACAACAAAAATAATAACATTTCTTGAGCTGTGAAAGAATGGTCTTTTTTATCATCATTTTATGACAGGACATTTACTAACTCAAACAGAGCTGGTATACGATGCCGTAACTAAGCACGTATATGCATGCGTGTGCTTGACTACTACCAGTGGGCTAAAATTTAGCTTTTACTTCCAGAACAGTGGTCAGGCTGTAAACAGGTTCCCGGATCATGTTCAACAATGGGTGTCAGATGATAATTACATGGCTAACTGAATGCTATAGGTTTAGTGTCTCAACAAACACTGTAGATGTCATGGTCTATTTAATATTCCCATCTGACTCCACTTACACCAGAAAGGTTCAGCATCAAGAACAAACTTGAGTCATGTGATCTGGCCCTGAGCCCCATTTTTACAAAACTCGGCTCTATTTAAAGGGATAGTTCACCCCAAAATGAAAATTCTGTCATCATTTACACACCCTAATGTTGTTTCAAAATGCTACGAAAACACTTTAAGGAATGCTGAGATATATTTATTTATTTATTTATTTTAATTTGAGACAACTCTTTTTAAATGATTTTATGTTAATGTAAGAAAGTATTTGGGGGGGGGGGGGGGGGGTAAATGAGGACAAAATTATCTGAAAGCAAACTTTCATATGAATTATGGGTAATTCTTAAAGCCATTACAGAAAATTATAAAAAATAATGATTTATAATGTAATTTCTAATGATTTACATTATAAATACATTAAGTGAATATAAACAGAAAAAAACATTAGTTCCTTCATCTATAAAAATGTTCCACTGAAATGTTTATGTTGCTTGGTGATAAAAAATGTATTATTAATAGTATTATTTATAAATAATTATATTTACTGTATTATTATTTAATTATATATTCATTTTTATTATACTTGGCAGTATTGGTTAATTTTATTAATAGTATTATTTATATATATATATATATATATATGTGTGTGTGTGACCCTGGACCACAAAACCAGTCTTAAGTAGCGCGGGTATATTTGTAGCAATAGCCAAAAATACATTGTATGGGTCAAAATTATTGATTTTTCTTTTATGTCAAAAATCATTAGGAAATTAAGTAAAGATCATGTTACATTAAGATTTTTTGTAAAATTCCTAAAAATTTTACCTTATGACTGGTTTTGTGGTCCAGGGTCACATATTAGAATGATTTCGGAAGGATCATGTGACACTTAAGACTGGAGTAACAGCTAATAAAAATTCAGCGTTTCATCACAGGAATAAATTCTATTTTAAAGTGTGTTAAAATAAAAAAACATTATTTTATATTGTAAAAACATTTTGCAATATTACTGTTTTTTTTCTGTTTTTTAATCAAATAAATGCAGCCTTGATGAGCATAAGAGACTTCTTTAAAGACTATTACAAGTCTTACTGACCCCAAACTTTTGAACGGTAGTGTAAAAAAAATAAAAATATAAATAAAATAACATATCAAGGAAAAAACATGTAACATGGGCAGCATTAACGCATTTAATTTGTTCACTACTTTTTGCCAGCCCTCTCTCCTTGCTTTTGCAGCCTTTGCAGTGTTCCCTTGCATTTTAATTAAACTCTGAAACTCCTGAAATCCCTCAATCAAGAGTTCTTGCTCTGCTGCAGAAAATTACTGTGCGCGCTCCTTCGACATGTTCGCCGACCAATCAAAGAGTTGCCGATCAATGTTTCTACTATCGATACGTAGCCCCTTTTAAGCCACCCAGTGATCTCAAATGACTTCATCCAGCTATACTAACCATCAACAACAGGTGCGTTCGGAGAACCGGAATAGCGAGCTCATTAGTTAGCGCGATGATTTGATCTTGGATGTGTCATTTGATCTTGGATGTAGTAAGCGAGGTACGAAGAACGGACCCCTGAACCAAGAACCAGAAAAACCTGACAACAAATAATGTCAACACAATCAAACGTATGGGTGCAGCCCACAGTGAAGAATAATAATTAAAAAAAAAAAAAAAAGTGTTTTTTAAAAGGATTTTGATAACATAAGAATTAACAAGATCTGTAAACTGGGGTTTATACTAATCTAAGTGATTCAGGCAGAAATCCTGTGGCTAAAGGAAGGCTTTGCGTGTCAGTGTTGTGAATCAGAAGCATGGGTTTCTCACGCACTGGGAGCCCAGAGGAGCACTAGAGACCCAAAAAAAGATCTGCATCATTTCTGCAGACACACTTCTGAAACATGCCTTAAATCAACACATGAGGGGATAAAGAGCATTTCACGGTGGGGAATCTTCTCGAGCACTGAATTATTTAGAAGAGAAAAGAAATGTTTTTTAATGCTCCTCTCAAGAGCACTGGATCCTCTCTGTGTGATGGGTTTGAGACAAACTACACAACACACATGAAGTGATGCACTATTATAAAAAGAAAAGACATATGTGACCTTGGACCACAAAACCAGTCTTAAGTCGCTGGGGTATATTTGTAGCAATAGCCAAAAATACATTGCATGGTTCAAAATTTTTGATTTTTCTTTTATGCCAAAAATCATTAGGAAATTAAGTAAAGATCATGTTCCATGAAGATTTTTTGTAAAATTCCTACTGTAAATATATAAAAATGTAATTTTTGATTAGTAAAATGCATTGTTAAGAACTTAATTTGGACAACTTTAAAGGTGATTTTCTCAGTATTTAGATTTTTTTTGCACCCTCAGATTCCAGATTTTCAAATAGATGTATCTCGGCCAAATATTGTCCTATCCTAACAAACTATACATTAAAAAAAAGCTTATTTATTGAGCTTTCATATGATGTATACATCTCAGTTTTGTAAAATTTAACCTTATGACTGGTTTTGTGGTCCAGGGTCACATATCTAAAGAATAAGGGGATGTTCTCAGTCATTCTGCAAAACAAAAACTTCCTTAACCTATAGAGCTGGATAAAACCAGTTAAATTTGCTAAAATTGCTGGTTAATAGTATAAGATTTGCTTTGTGCACTTTTTAAGACTATTTCATCTGGTCAACAATAACTAGCGTGCCAGTAACTGACCAGTCATGCTTGTACACAACCGATAAAGAAATCTTGTAATTTCTCGTAAAGGTCAAGTAGAGTAAACTTTTGTACTTTGTTCCTGGTCTTAATGTCAATGTTATTCATCTAAATCTAAATTATTTATCTAAACTGCAGGACTGCAAATAGCAAAAGAATGTGCGTTTCTGCATGCACCTTCACAAATATGATATTGTGAACTTCCAGTCTTTCACAATGTACCATGAGATCAGCTTACTTTGGATAGATTGAAGTCATCTTGGCCTCAGCGTAACCTGGTTTACACTCGCCTTTACTGAGATTGCCATATTTATACTGCAGCTCCAGGGGCCTGAGAAGCAAAGACAGAAGACGATCATTTTCAGTAGGTGTCCTAACAGAGTAACCACAGGTGTAGAAAATCAAATTAACCACTGACATGTTCCACTAGCGGTTTACAAACGCAGTGTCACAATACTTTGTGTCTTCATTTTCAACACTTTCAACACATATTTACTGCTTTATCAGTTTAAATCTAACAAACTTCCTTTGAAATGTGCTCATGCTTAAGCGTTTTCTTTTTTTTTGCAACTAACGCATGGCGGATTAAGTGTGCAAATATATTTGTGGCCTTTACAATATCCAAAATGCAAAGGAGCAACTTACATTTCAAATTAACTTTCAATTTCGAAATTTAATTTTTTTTTAATTAATAACAGCATTGCTCACAGCAATAAATTACATTTTAACATTAAAAGTTGAAATCAAAAGTTTACATACACCTTGCAGAATCTGCAAAATGTTAATTATTTTATCAAAATAAAGGGTCGCACAAAATATTTTTTATTTAGTAGTACCTGAAAAAGATGGCTTTTTTTGTTTAGTGATAGTTGTTCACGAGTTCCTTGTTTGTTCTGAACTGTTAAACTGCCCGCTGTTCTTCAGAAAAAGCCTTAAGGTCCCTCAAATTCTTTTTTTTTTTTTTAATTTTTGTGTATTGAGACTCTTTCCAACAATGACTATGGTTTTGAGATTCATTTTTTCACACTGAGGGACTAATATGCAACTATTACAGAAGGTTCAAACTGATGCTTCTGAAGGAAAAAATGAGGCATTACGTTTTTAAAAGTTAAAACTTTTTTAATTTGAAGATCAGGGTAAATTGAACTTATTTTGTTTTCTGTGGAACATGCAAGTATCTTCTGTAGCTTCTAAAGGCCAGTACTAAATGAAAAGATACGTTCACATCTTTATTATGTTCAAAAGTTTTCACCCCCTGGCTCTTAATGCATCGCTTTTCCTTCTGAAGCATCAGTGAGTGTTTGAACCTTCTGTAATAGTTGCATATGAGCCCCTCAGTTGTCCTCAGTGTGAAAAGATGGATCTCAAAATCATACAATCGTTGGAAAGGGTTCATATACACAAATGCTGAAAAACCAAAGAATTTGTGGAACCTGAAGGATTTTTCTGAAGAACAGCAGGCAGTTTAACTGTTCAGGACAAACAAGGGACTGCTGTGGATCATTCAGGTAACAACACAGTATTACGAATCAAGCGTATGTAAACTTTTGAACGGGGTAATTTTTATAAATTTAGCAATTATTTTCTCTTGTGGACAGTAAACGTCTTTTATGTAAAATATCTTATTCAGGTCAGTGCTAAAAAAAAAAAATAACATGCATTTTGTATAATCCCTCTTATTCAGTAAAATAATTAATTCTGCAAGGTGTATGTAAAATTTTGTGATTTTGTGAAATCATGCACAATACACAATCTGTTCGAAACATGGCAGCGAGTATAAAGAATTTGATTGATTTTAATTTGATGATTATGGAAGTTCATTAATTCGCAAGCAGACGAACACGCAAGAAACAGAGCTCTGCATCTTACTAAATGCTTTGGGCTCTAGAGAGAAGGGGAAAGCAGCTGTGTCGAGCTCACTGTGCCCAGAGGATGTACAACAACGATAAAGGCTGCTCGATGAGATGACAACTTGTGTGAGGAGTAGTTTATTTTATATAAGCGCCAGTATAAACCCACTAATTCACAGGCCGGCAAATGGAAACTTTCTAGTAAGTTTACATCAATACTGTGAGTGCTGGACATATAAAGATGACCTGTTGACAGTGCCATTTATACAGGTGGCCGTTAATGGTAATAAGAGAGGTCGAGCCATGTTTTACTTCGGGTAAACGGACCTCCCATACAGATACAATCAGGACTGTTAAATCAGACAAGGCTGGGTGAGAGCCAAGAGATCATTCATTAGAAATGCTTTAGGGCACCATTAATTATCCTTCTAAAGTAAAGCTCAAATAAACAACAAGCCGAGTTATAAAGAGAGACAAATTGCCGGACAGTACAGGCCAAAGTGAACTCACACATACATGCACATTCTGTTACGAAACCTAGTGAGCAATCTTGCCCTACAAAGCCAGCTGGCTTCTAAGGCAACGTCATAACCGAAATGGAATGGTTTTGAACATAGACAACAGTTCTGTGAGTCATATAAATAGAGATTCAAAACGACTGGAGACAAAAGTAGGCAGCATATTTCCCTTATGAAAAAGAAGTTTGCTAAGTGTTAAACAAATATTTTGAAATTGTATTTTTGTTATTTGATTTATTTCTCTGAAAAGCAATGCAAAATAGTAAAAAGCAAATTTTTACTATTTAATTATTGTAATGGTGAAAAAATTGGCAAAATAAATGGAAAAAAATGCGAAACACCGCGTTCGGTATTCGGCCTTCGGCCAAGCATTTCATTATTATTCGGCTTCGGCTTCGGCCAAGAATTTCATTTCGGTGCATCCCTATTTTCTTTTAGTATACTCCTTTTGGTAACACTTTATAATAACGTTCAGTTGTAAGTCATTTATAAGTGGTTAGTTAACGATAAAATAATGATTTGCAAAACATTCATAAATGTTTAATAAGTGATATGCTAACAATTTGTGTATGTTTTGCTAATTCATTTACAAGTAATTAGTTAATGATGAACTAATCATTTACAAAACATCAATATGCATTCATAAGTGATTAATAAGTGATATGTTAGTATTTTATATGTTTTGTAGATTAAGTTATAAATCATTTACAAGTGATTAGAAAATGACGAACTAATAATTTACAAAACATGATTATACGTTTACAAATGATTATTAAGTAATATGCTAACAATTTACAAATCTGTCAATTTATCTTAAAAATAGCATATCATGAAATAATCAAACAGATCCTTAGTACGTGGTTAATACGTTACTAGTTAATATATTATCATCAGTCATTTAAATGTTTATCCTTCACTGAAGATATCATCATTAATTAATCATTGACAAATCTTTCTGCATCCCCTAATCTAAAGTGTAAACAATTCATCAGTTGTAAATGTTTTACTCATTTTTCAAAGGTCTTTCACCCAGTGTGTATACCCACCTGACACCCACACAACCTGGAACCGGCAGGTTTGTAAAACATTTACAACTGATGAGTAGTTTACACTAGATTAGGGGACGCAGAAAGATTTTTAAATGATTTATTCATTATTTATTCATCAACAGCTTTTGAATACTTTGAAGTGTGTACTGCAATGCAAGTTCTGACTGGTGAGGGTAAAGATGTTTTCTTTGGCAAACATGAGCTGCGCCCCAAATGACGCACTATACACTCTTCACTTATTCACTATGTACTTATGCACTTTGCACCAGACTATATAAGGTTATTTAGTATTTTATAACGCCCTAAACAAACTTTCACAGGAACCTCAATTTTTTTTTTCATATCAACTTCAAGTTAATTTTTAACCATTTACTAAGGATCTGTTTGATTATTTCACGATATGCCATTTTTCAGATAATTTACGACAGATGGGTAAATCGTTAGCATAGTACTTACAATAAAATGAACATATCACTTATTCATAATTTATAAACACATAGTCATGTTTTGTAAATAATTAGTTCATCATTAACTAATTACTTGTAAATTAATTTGTAAATGACTTGTACATTAATCAACAAAACATACACAAATTGTTAGCATATCACTTAATAATCATTTGTGAATGTTTTGTAAATGATTATTTCATCATTAACTAATCACTTATAAAAGACTTACAACTGAACGTCATTATAAAGTGTTACCCTTCTTTTAAACTAAAAAATATGAAAGTATACTTTCAGTGTACTTTTTATGTGCTTCTCAGCAATGTGCTTTATAAACGTCTTAGTAATATACTTAAAATGACATTTAAGTATACTTATACTTAGAAAAAGTCATATATTAGCAAACATATTTGAGCTATGCTCTGAAAATCTGTGTTTTCATTGTTATACGCAAGGGGCGCTATTACACATCTTCTGTACAGAATTTCCAAAACACAAAAGTGAAGAAGAAACCGAAACAACAGATGCTTCCACATGTAATCTAACACAACATAAAACAGCATCAAAACCATAGATATGTAAAACTGTGTAATGTTATGGAATAAAATGTCGACCCATGAAGAAGTAATAATGACTGTCAAGCTTTGTGCTCCATCTACGTTTTGATAAACATGAGTAGTCTTTTTTTGTTTTTTTGTTTAAAATGTTGTTTATTTATTAATTTTTATTTATGAAGCTTACCCACATTCAAGTGTTTATAAAAAAAATAATGCATGAAGCAAGAATAAATTGTTTTTGTTTACAAGCAGATACACTGTTCTTTCTTTTGATGTTTTGTATGTTCAGCTATTTATTTAACAAAATATATACAAATTAATACCCAACCAGGGACATAGTAGTATACTTAAAGTATGATGTAAAGTTCACTTAAAGAAAACTTACGAGTATACTTGCAGTATTAAATTACTAAACTGGTAGTTTAGTATGCCTAAAAAATGCCTGAAAATATATTTAATTAGTATACCTGTAAGTTCACTTTTAGTATACTTGCAGTACAAACTTAAAACTTAGATGTAAACTAGTTGCATACTCAAAGTTTACTACTGTTATACTTAAAGTTAGTGGTGCAACGGATCACAAAACTCACGGTTCGGATCATATCACGGATTTGGAGTCATGGATCGGATCATTTTTCGGATCAGCAAAAAACAAACAAAACAAAAAAAAGTTTGTTTTTTTAATAATTACTGTATGCTAACTTTAAGTACTTCTAATCCACAGCAAAAACTACTAGCTGAACTAATAAAGTCAATTACAAAAATGAAAAGTGTAGATGAATACAAAATAAAGTTACTAATAAAATCAATAACACTAGTATTCAGGTGCAGAAATGTAATATTTAATTGTAAAATAACTAGTGCTTCTCACTGCAGGTATTTATTGGACGCTGTCTCTTTAAGGCTTAATGCACGTCTCTGATACTGGCACACATCTTTCTCAGCTGTTTCGGTTCACTGAAGACATAACCGACTGTGTTTACCAGAATACCAAAACGGGTATTAAACATAACTTTGTATGTATGTTAAGAGAAGTTTTAAAGAGGAATCAACCTGTGAATCACGCAGTCTGAATCGCGCGTATCTCTCTGTGCGCGTGCTCGCTTCAGGTATGTGCGGCAGCGGTAAAAAAAAGAAAAAAAAAAAGAAAGAAGAAAGAAAGAAACAGCGCGCGTGTTCTCTTTTGCTGCAGCAGTTTAAGTAGTTTGAATGGGTAAATTGACAAGACAAAACATATGCAAATCATACCCTTTTACTCTATGATGGTTCAATTTAACAGTTAATCCGCGAACCACATGCGTACCGAACCGTGGGGTCCGGTCCGTACGGATCACGGATCATCTGCGATCCGTTGCACCCCTACTTAAAGTATACATAAAAGTATACTTTTATATACTAGAAAGTGGGCCAATTTAGTCCTAAGGTACACTTAGGGTTAGGACACTTAAAAGGACACTACTTGTACACTGATATTTGTAAACTTACTACATAAAGTATACTTAAAAATATACTTGAATTTTACTTAAGCATACTTAATAAAATAAACTTGAAGTATACTTCTTCTTGGTAAGGGTTAGCATCAGTAACCTTTCTCATTAAGAGTGCAAATTAAAATGCTGCCCATGTAGGCAAATCACTAGGTTTTGGAACAGAACCACACACACTCACACATAAACCACAAACTAACGCTCAACTATGTGTTACTTACAGTTTTCTGTCCAGCTTGGTATGGAATCCTAGCTTGTCATACTCTAAAGAGAGAGGAAATAAAAGAAATGAACAGAGTTTATGTCCCTGAAAGACAAAGACGAGAAAGAGAAAGATGCAGTATGTTATTGTCTCTGTGTCAACAAGAAAGAATGGAAGTAGTTTGGCAGAAAAGATTTGTTGTTAGAAACAAAGGTTATAAAAAAAAACAGATTGTTATTGTAGTTACACAGAAAGAAACGTGAGAGGCTGATGACTGTTTGTACAACATGGGTTGTACATGTGATAGCTGATAGTAAAAAAAAAACAACAACAATAAAATAAACAAAATTGAATAATGACTCTGAATAGCCTGAATAGGAAGAAAAATACTAAAACATAGGCTACTCTATGCCAAGGCTGGGCAACTTCAGTTCTGGAGGGCAACTGTCCTGCAGTGTTTAGCTCCAACCCTAATCAAACACACCTGCCTGTAGCTTTTTTAATGATCTTGAAGACATTTATTAGCTTGTTCAGGTGTGCTGCCACTTAATTACCAGTAATGGTAACTATCACCTTGATTAACGTGAAAGTAACACAATTAACTATATGAGAAATGTGCACTTGCAATGCATCAGTCAAGTATTTGCATTTTTGCATTAGGTATGTTTTTGGCTGAACATTTCACAAACTTCATATGAAACTGTATAGTCGAAATATGGACATGAAATACAGATTGGTGTAAGAAGAAAAAAGAGTGTGAAAAATATGCGTGGCAAGAAACTAGCAATAGCTATGTGAGTTCATTATATAGCTAAGCTTCTTTACACAAGGGGTTTTGTTTGCCTAAAGGATGATAGGGATCACATAAAATGAACATACACCTTTATGAGCATGTGTAAGCTGATAAAATGTAAAAAGATAAAATATGATGTATATAAAATCATAAAAAGAGGACTGGCAGCCATCAAGTAAGATCAGCAAAAGGATATTATTGTTCACACAACATTAGACTGCATAGTTTTCCGAACCAAGTAATAAAGTTCTACCCATGAAGACTTATTTTATAACAGTCATAAAAATGACAGTTCAAAACATAAAGATTTTACAGTTTTGTTACTTCTTGACAAGAGAAAACCAATAAAGGAAGAAAAAAAAAAGGAAAAAAAAAACCATTGCTGATAAAATAACCTGAATAACCTGGGAAAGTAAGAAAGAACTAACAAATGATCAAACAAAACAAAGAAACAAACAATGACAGAATGAAAGAGCAAACGAAACAAAGTACAAAGAAATAAAGATATAAAGAAAGAATAAACAAATGAAAAACAAATAAAGCACTAACAAACAAATGAACGAAAAAGAACAATAAAATGAAAAGAACAGAATAACAAAGAAATAAATGAAAGAAAGAAAAAAAAAGAATAAATGAAAAACAGGGAAAGTACTAACAAATAAATGAACTAAAAAAAGGCTGAAAAAAAAACAAGTGAACGAATGAGAGAAAAAGAAAGAACCAACAAGCGAAACAAACAGAAAAAAGCAAGAAATGAACAAATTTACAAAAGAACGAACAAACAAAAGAAAGCTAAAAATGAGCAAACTAATAAGAGAAACAAAGAACAAAAAAGAAACAGAACAAAAGAATAAACATTTGAAAAACGACAAACGATACAATGAAAGAGAACAAAAGAAACAAATGAACAAACAAATAAAAAAGAGAAAAGAATAAACAAATGAAAAAAGGAAAGCACTAACAAATGAATTAACTGAAACAAACTAACATGCTAAAACAAGTGAAAGAAAGAGAGAAACAAAGAACTAACAAACAAACAGAAAAAGAAAGAAATTAACAAATTTACAAAAGAATGAAAAAACAACGAAAGAATAATGAATAAAGAAAGAAAGAACGAATAAACAAATGAAAAACATGAAAAGTACTAACAAACAAATGAACTAAAAATAGAGCTAAAAACAAGTAAACGAATTAGAGAAAGAAAAAGCTAAATAAGCAGAAAAAGAAATTAACAAATTTACAAAAGAAAGAATGAACAAACAAATGAAAAAGCTAAAAACAAGCAAACAAATGCGAGAAAAGAACTAACAAATGAACAAAAGAAAAAAACGAACAAATGATCAAACGAAAGAAAGGAACAAAGAATGAAAGAAAGAGTGAAAGAAACAGAGAACAAACAAACAAACAAAGAATAAACAAATGAAAAACAAAGAAAGCACTAACAAATGAATTAACTGAAAAACTAAAGGGCTAAAAAAAAACAAGTGAATGAATGAGAGAAACAAAGAACTAACAACCGAACAAACTGAAAAAGAAAGAAAAAGAAAGTACTAACAAACAAACAAATAATGATACAATGAAAGAAAGAGCAAAATAAAAAAAGAATGAACAAAAAAAGCATTAATGAACCAAAGAAAGAAAGAAAGAAAGGCATATGAGCTTTCAGGGTTGCTGGAGCAGGTCGATGCACATGACGTGTGTTCTGAGTGCTGCATTCATTAGTGCGGTCGATAGCAGTGATGTTGCATTAGAGGTCGCAGTAGCTGCAGCAGATGTTAGTCACAGCAGAAATCACTGCGCAGGGACTCTTACAAAGATCACAGTGCTTCTGTCAGCTACCTGCCACCTGTTACCACTGCCTAACTCAAGAAACATTCTGGGTCAAATGCAGCTTAAGCCCTACTGACAACATCTGTGACATGCTGACACGTCCAACAGCGGAATAGCTGCATGTTGAAAACGCTTCCATGTGTATTACTGTGAACACATTTGTTTTTATAATCACCAGGTCACAGATATTGTTTACAGACCTTCAGTTGCATCTTGCAGGGAATACCTTTGTTACCGAATTAATCATTAAACGTCGGTATCATTATCAGTACATTATCCATTATTAGTAATATCATTAATGTAATCTTTTAATATGGGAAGGAGTGTATTGGTATTTACTCCACATTAATAGATTAATGTTTAGTACTACAGCAAATAAATCATTCCATGTTTATGACTTTTTAATAGAGTTCAGAAGAGTTTTCACCAGTGCTTGATATGGCAAAACATCTGCAAAGCATAAAAATATTAATCTTTATTAAAGGAGTAGTTCACTTCCAGAACAAAAATTTACAGATAATGTACTCACCCCCTTGTCATCCAAGATGTTCATGTCTTTCTTTCTTCAGTTGTAAAGAAATGGTGTTTTTTTGAGGAAAACATTTCAAGAATTTTCTCCATATATAGAGGACTTCTATGGTGCCTCAGAGTTTGAACTTCCAAAATGCAGTTTAAATGCAGCTTCAAAGGGCTCTAAACGATCCCAGCCGAGGAAAGAAGGGTCTTATCTAGCAAAACGATGGGTTATTTTCTAAAAAAAAATAAAATAAAAATAATTACAATTTATATACTTTTTAACCTCAAATACTCGTCTTGTCTAGCTCGGCAAGACAAGTGTTTAAGATTAAAAAGTATATAAATTGGGTTTTTTTTTTAGTTGTAAATGTTTTTAGAAAATAACGATCGTTTCGCTAGATAAGACCCTTCTTCCTCGGCTGGGATCATTTAGAGCCCTTTGAAGCTGCATTTAATCTGCATTTTGGAAGTTCAAACTCGGAGGCACCATAGAAGTCCATTATATGGAGAGAAATCCTGAAATGTTTTCTTCAAAAAACACCATTTCTTTACAACTGAAGAAAGAAAGACATGAACATCTTGGATGACAAGGGGGTGAGTACATTATCTGTAAACTTTTGTTCTGAAAGTGAACTACTCCTTTAACTCCATCATTAAGTCAGACAGAAGCACGACAGATGTCTTTGTACTGAAAGTGCAGGGGAAAATTCTGCTTCGGTACTACAATCGCAATGGAGAAGCTTCATAATGTTGGGAGACCAAATGTGCCGTTTAGTGATTTTATATTTTATTTAAACCATGGATTTCAAACAGTGTTCAAAGGCTGCTTGAGAAAACAAGAACTTGACTCTTGCTTTGTTGGTTTTATTGACATATATAAAAGTTTGGGGTCAATAAGATTTTTGGTAAAGAAATGTATACATTTATTCAGCAAGGATGCATATATTCAAAGAATCCTGAGATAAATGTATCAGTTTCCACAAATATGAACAGCGCAACTGTTTTTAACACTGATCATTGATTATATAGATGAATCTCCCAACATTACTGTAGAATACAGTATACGGTAAACCTCTACCTGAAGCTACTACACGTCCCGCGGAGAGTAACCTATCCAAATCAGCCTCTGAAACACAAGAGTGTGAGTTCAGGATACAGCAAGCACGTCATCACCTCTGTTTTGAGTTGTGATCACATGCTTTTATTGTCTCTGTAAACAGTGTTCTGCAGCAGCACAAAGACTAGAGTGATGACAGTAAAACAAGGCTTTGACTTCACTCAATATTGGTTAATGTACCAACAAATACAACACTATAATCCATTATAATCCAACTAAACAAAACAAACAGGCCTTCAAAGGGTGCAGTAGAGGACACACTGTTAAAAACAATGCATTCCTTTCTTTATATGTATGAGAGAAAGTGAACAACAAGCATAAGTTACCACACATACAGCATCTGAAGTTCCTGCAAAACTATGAGAAATGATGCAAAGCATACATTTAACAAGCCACTAATGCTTAAAGAAATAGTTCACCCAAAAATTAATATTAACATTTACTTATCCTCAGGTCATATAAATGGTAGATGAGATCAGAACAGATTGCTCACCAATGGATGCTCTGTAGTGAATGGGTGCCGTCAGAATGAAAGTCCTAACATCTGATAAAAACACCACAATAATCCACATCAATTAACTTGTGAAGTTAAAGCTATGTTTGTAAGAAACAAATCTATCATTAACATGTTTTTAACTTTAAATCATTGCTTCCAGCTCAAATATGAGTCCATAATATTGCTTTCTCTAGTACAAAAGGTCATCTTGTCTGAATCAAGAAGTAAAAACAGTCCAAAACAAACATCTGGGTGAATTTTAATGTGAGAGAGACTCATATTTACCTGGAAACAACAGTTTTAATGATGGATTTGTTTCCTACAAAGACGTTAATTGATGGACTGAGTTGTGGATTATTGTGATGTTTTCATCAGCTGTTTAGAATCTCATTCTGACGGCACCCATTCACTGGAGGGGATCCACCGGTGAGCAAGTGAAGGAATGCTTTTTTAAGTCAACTATTCCTTTAAGTATGCATTTCTATACAGAGTTAGTGATTGACTATGGATGCATATGGGTAGCAAAATTCAATTTGAAATGTAATATGCAAAATGGTAATGTATTTTTGTATTTAAATTTACATTTTCCAATAATTATGTGCCATATTTAGTGCAAAAAGTAAATAAAAATTCAATTACATAATTTACATTTGCCATTTCCTACACTAGTCTTAATATGCAAATCAAAAACATATTTTAATGCTTTACAAGTTGCAAAATGAAAATGAAAATGTATTAACCAATTTAATTAGATATGTTGTACATGTCCAAGCAAAACTGTCATTTAAATGTTTTCCTAAATGCATGTAGATTTATGGGTAGGACACTTCACATTTTCATCATAATACTGTGTGATAATTGTAGCAAAATGCAGTGAAAATTCCAGAATGAATTCTGAGCCAAAGGTGCAGCAAAACAGTAGAAAAATGGTGATTTAAATGTCTTTTATTTTTCTTAAATGCATTGACACTTACATAAGACATTTGTCCTAATCGTAAGTCTGAATGCATTTAGGAAAAACAGCATTTAAATTATAATTTTAGTACAATGTTTGCTTGGACATATCTAACATATCTAATCAATTTGGGTAATACATTTTCATTTTAATTTTGCAACTTATAAAGCGTTAAAATATGTTTTTACTTTGCATATTAAAATTAGTATAGAAAATAGAACATGCTAATTATTTAATTTTCATTTTGCACTGAATGTTGCACATATGTATAGCACAATGTCAATTTAAATACAGAAATACATTGCCATTTTGCAAAATACATTTCAAATGGAATTTCTACCCATATACATCCATAATTGACAGAGTACAGAAAAACAAGGTTGATAAACAGAGATATTTAACTGGGTCATTCATTTTATTTGTTGGACTGTGACCTGATAAAACGGTTTGAGAACTGTACCAAACACTGTAATAAAACAGCAAGGTAAATTCAATTGCAATTTACAGTCAAGTGTTTCTGGTAAATAGACTTTAGTGGGAAGCCAGAAAATGTATAGAAAACCACACCATATCTATACTAGGAACGTGCAAAATGCAGCAGCACTTGCAACGTCTGTGTGTGACTATGAGCTGATTTCCTGTTCTTGCACATAGATTATGAATTACACAAGTAAGCAATATGGTAGCATTTTGTGGTTCAATTTTAGAGTGACGCAGCCTCGTGAAAGCGAAAATGTCCTGTTGTATGTGCCAAAAAGCAAACTGCAGCAAAATGACTAACAAATGCTGCTCAGACTTAGTTAGAAAGATTATTCCCAGTTCTAATGTGTGTTAAAACAGAGCGGCAGACACTACCTGAACTCCATAAACGACTACATGAAACAAAATCAAAGGTCTTTTACACTGTGCATAAACCCCCGGTTTCACAGACAAGGCTTAAACCTAGTCCCAGACTAAAATGTAAGTCTGATCCCAACTGAAAGAAACTTGCACTGACTGATCTGACATATCAGCCTTTAACTGTTTTTTTTTAAGGCACATTTAATAAAAATTGCCTAAATGTAATTACCTAACTGAACTATAGCCTCATCCTGGCTTAGTCTATAAACCCTGTCTGTGAAACCAGGTCATTATGTCATCTACATTAACTGGTTTGATCTGTCAAACATAAGATTAATTAAGTGAATCAACCGGATTACACCAACTACAGTTGTTTGTTGTCTGTGTAACATAACAACTGCACATTTTCACCTTTGCATGTAGTCAAATAAAGTGCTGTTCACACTTTCTGTCTCCTAATACAAAGCTGACAAGAGTAACAAATTGTAGTTTAGTATGAATAGCACAGCTAATGATCAACAGATTGATACTTCCATTGTTTCATTGTCACAAACATGAAAGATATCTGACCTTTATTCACAAATTAATATAATTTGTGACAATATAAACTGCCGTTCAAAAAAGTTTAGGGTCAGTATGTTTTTTTTAAGGAAATAGATACTTTTATTAAACAAGTATGCGTTTAATCGATACAAAGTGACAGTACAGACATTTAGAATGTTACAAAATATTTCTATTTTAAATAAATGCTGCTCCTTTGAACTTTCTATTTATCAAATAATCCTTAAAAAATGCATCATTAACACTAGAAAATGCTTCTTGAAGAACAAATCAGCATATTAGAATGATTTCTGGATCATGCAACACTGAAGACTGGAGTAATGATGCTGAAAATTCAGCTTTGATCACAAGAATAAATTACATTTCACAATAATTTCACATAGAAAACAGTTATTTGAAATTGCAATAATATTGCAAATTTTTACTGTTTTTATAGTATTTTTAAAATAAATACAGCCTTGGTGAGAATTTAAAAACATTAAAAAAAAATTATTGACCTTTTTTAAACATTTAAACTAGTATTTTCATTGTTGCTAATAGTAAGGAATCAAATTCTTTCAGTTATACAAATAATTCCCTTATTCATCACATCAGTTTTGAGGTGGAGATGATATCAGATACCGCAGCTTCTAATTTTGTCTTGTGAAATACGATCGTTGTGGTGCTGCATTACACATGTGAAACTACAAGGACACCTTAAAGTTGTAGCGTAAAAGAAATCATTAGTGAAAACAGCTAACAGCTGCAAATCTAAAAGGTGCTTTTATGAAATGCTGACCAATTTGGCTTGCTTTCTACTTTTTTGACTTATTCCAAAGGGGTGACCATGGTCAGCGATGGGCTCCTAGCTCCCTCCTCTGGCCATCATAACAAACCAAACCTTTATTTTCCAGGGTCTTTTCAGTTTAAGATCCTGGCTTCCCCAATGATCTTATGCCAAACAGACGGTGAAAAAGGTTACTAAGCCAACAGCCAATTTCAGGCATTGTGAAAACCAAATCTAGAGAAGCAAAAGTTGTGACATTTCACCATTCAGAGAAATTAAAAATCTGTTAACACTGAGAAAAGATCCCCACCGTCAAACGGGGATTGTGACGAACCAATCATTCTGATTCATTGCGTACTGACCATTTGTAGCCAAACCATCATTTTAATTCATTTAAAGACACGTTAGCTGCTGGTGATATATATTTTAAAACAAGGATACCCATAGAGCTCCAAACTGAATTGAACACATGTAATCAGCTTCTCAACTAGAAACATTCAAGCATGTGCATCGGATATACTCCTTTTGTCTAAGAAAAACAGTCATATGACGACATGTATACTCACGAGATTTCTGGAGTGGGCTCCTTAGGTGCAGTCTGCCAGATGAATAGTAGAGGAATATCAGCACCATGATGGGACAAACTAAAAACATGAAGCTCCTTGTGGACTTCATCCTGATCATCTCACACGAGGCTTCATCTGGTCTGAGTCACCTAAAAACGCAAGCACGCAACACACTGATAAATCATGGTGCTTTTGCAAGACAAACGTCATCTTCAAAAACTGATGTTTATTTTCAATTCATAACGGCTTAAAGCCTAAACTGGGATTTACTTAAAGGGCTTAAAAACAAATAGTAAAACACTAGGTAACATGATTGATGATGAGTTCAGCTCGGGTCAGGAACAACAAAGACGTGTTACATTCATGTGGATGCGTTCAGACCTTCAGAACATGCAGTAACAAGCCTACAGGTGAAATGAAGCATACTTACTTACAAACACTTACCAGGGTAACCATAGTTTCTACTAAGCCATGCTAGTTACTAGTGTATAAATGTTCTGACCCTTTGTTACTTTAAAAATTAGTTTAACTATGTTGTCTGTGACCCTGGACCACAAAACCCTTAACCCTTGTGCGACCTTATGGACATTTTTGTCCATTTTAGTTTTGTTTTTTGTTATGAGTGTGCCTGTGTTAATGCCAACTGCATACATTTTGGCTCAGGTGTTTATTTTTATTGAAATTTTCATTATTTCACCCTCATTTCCTTCAAAAAATGTACAAAAAATACTCACACATTTTGGACCTTAAGGACAAAAATGTCCACAAAGAAACCCATTGAAACTGCAATCTTTTAACCCAGGGCCATTTCACTATAAAATGATGCAATATTTGCTAATAGGCATTCATTCTATCGGCAAGGCTTCAAATTTGACATTTTTACCATTTTTTACTAGATTGTAACATTTTTTGGCAAATTTGGCATGCACATAAAAAAAAATCTAACACTACATAAAAATGTAAATGCCTCAGAATTAAAGTTGTTGTTCTTCACTGACACTGAAGAATCTAATAAGCAAAGAAAAAAAATCTGCTTAGCATTTACTAAATGGAAATTACTACTATTTTTATTTTTTCATAAAAAAAAAAAAAACACCTGTGGCATTATGCAATCAAACCAGCATTTAAAGGGTTACAATTCTGAAAAATAAAATATTAATAAATCATATTTTTGTGACAGTTTTTGGACATGGACATTTTTGTCCATTTTGCACCTGTGTGTAACTTTTTTGTTTTTGACGCACAAGGGTTAAGCAGTACAGGCATATTTGTAGCAAGCAATAGCCAAAAATACACTGTATGGGTCAAAATAATCGATTTTTCTTTTCTGCCAAGAAATATTAGGATATTAAGTAAAGATTATGTTCCATGAAGATATTTTGTTAATTTTCCTACCGTAAATATATCAAAATTTAATTTTTGATTAGTAATATGCATTGCTAAGAATTTCATTTGGACAACTTTTAAGGCGATTTTCTTAATATGTTGATTTTTTTTTTGCACCTTTAGATTCCAGATTTTCAAATAATTGTATCTTGACCAAATATTAATCCTTGGGAAATCATTCTAATAATCTAATGTGCAAGAAACATTTTTTATTATTATTGTCAATGTATTTTAAAGATTCTTTGATGAATAGAAAGATCCAAAGATCAGCATTTAACATTACCATGTAACATTACACACTATACTATTCAAATGCCTGGAGTCAGCATAATTTTTTGGCAGGAAAGAAAGTATAGAAATTAATACTTTTATTTAGCAAGGGTGCTTTAAATTTATCAAAAGTTATGACAAAGACATTTATAATGTTACAAAATATTTTTATTTCAAATAAATGCTGTTCTTCTCCACTTTCTATTCATCAAAGAAACCTGAAAAAATTCTATTCAGCTGTTTTCAACATAATACTTATAATAATAAATGTTTTTTGAGCAGCAAATCAGAATATCAGAATGATTTCTGAAGGATCATGTGACTGGAGTAATAATGCTAAAATTCAGCTTTGAAATCAGAAAATAAATTATATTTTAAAACAGTTATTTTAAATAGTAAAAAAAAAAAAAAAAAAAAAATCCAAAATTGTACTGTTTCTGCTGTACTTTAGATCAAATAAATGCAGGCTTGGCCAGCAGAAGTGACTTCTTTAAAAACATTAAAAATCTTACTGTCCAAATACTTTAGACAGGTAGTGTATATGTCTTAAAATAATTATAATAAAATAATTTTATTTAAATTTGATAAAATATCAAAATTATTAAATAATATAATATAATATAATATACACCACGTTTGCAATCCAACCATGTATGTTTGTTTGTTTTTTCAAGAGACTGCCCTTACAAATATATACTTTAGCAATGCCATAGTATCAAGTAAGCAGAATCCCTACTAAAAAAAAAAAAAAATCCTACTGGGACTTCTATCATAACATAGAACCAATTCTAGAATGCCAAAAGAATCCCAAAAAGTATATATAATATATATATATATATATATATATATATATATATATATATATATATATATATATATATATACACATACACACAAGTATATACAATAGAACATATATTTTTATTTAAATATAATTTTGTAATATATTTCATAAAAATTATAATAAATATAACTGCATAATATATTTTAATATAATACACATTTACATATAAACTTCCAATAGGATAAACAACCCACATTATTTATATATATATCTTTTTTATTATTATTATTTATTTATTGACTACCCTTATAAAAACTACTGTAGCAATGCCATGGTACAGTGATAGTGTGGTATCAGATAACAGGTATCCCTCATAAAATAATAATAATATATCATACATTATATAGGATCTTAGATAATGGTTAAACTTTAGATTAGGGAACACATTGACCCTTATTTGTCTGCTTATTAGAATGCATATTATTAGTATTTATAAAGCACATATTAACGTCTTATTCTTATTCTCATATTATGATCCCTTAACTCTACCCCATACCCAAACATAACTACTTTAACAACTAGCCTATCTTACTTACTATCAATAAACAGCAAATTATGGGTTTATTAATTTTGAGATTTTGGTGTTTCATAAAGTGTTTTTTCAGACTTGTAGAACGAAAACAGCCAAAAGACACCATTAAGTGTTTCTTTTATAGCACTTTATCTATTTGTGTCAATAAATTTTAATTACAATACATATTTTTAAAGGCCGTTTTCTTAAAAAAAAAAAAATTCTCCTACACTGAGCCATAAATCTCCACTTCAGTAGAAATTACACACACCAAACTTTACAGTGTTATTCCTGTCTATATTCTGAAGGTTTTTTTACATAAGGATTTGTTCATATATAATTTGCTTGATTTTATACATTTTATTTCCCCCAAAATGGTAAAAAAAAATACATTGTTTTCTGTCTGTTTTGTTTTTTTTAATTATGGAGTGACAATATGAGATACCCTAAAACATTTCACTTTAAGGCGAGACACTGCAGGTATCACTTACTCAGTTGATTGATTACATTGATAATTGCAAGCATTTTTTGCATTACAAGTTTTCTAAAATGTTAGGTTTAAATATGCGAATGAGGCATTATTTAACGAAATATGCACTAATTTGAATGCTACTATTTATTTGATCAAATATAAAATAACAACTTGACTTTTCTGAAACGTAACCCCTGAAAGGATAAGACACCACGTTATTTAACCCTTAAAGAGTTACACATAGGTGCAAAAAGGACAAAAAAGTCCATGTCCAAAAACTGTCATAAAAATATGATTTATTAATATTTTTTCCACTTTCAATGATGTTGATTTTTTAACCAGCATCTGTTCTATCCATAGATGCCAAACATTAATTTTCAGAAGTGTAACCCTTTAAATGCTGGTTTGTTTGCATAATGCCACAGGTGTTTTTTATGAAAAAATAAAAAAATAGTAGTAATTTCCATATACTAAATGCTGAGCAGATTTTTTTTCTTTGCTTATTAGATTCTTGGGTGTGTCAGTAAAGAACAACAACATAACTTTTGAGGCATGTATATGTTCATATAGTATTAGATTTAAACAAAAAATGTATATGCCAAATTTGAAAAAAATGGCACAATCTAGTAAAAATTGGTGAAAAAAAAAAAGTACAATTTGAAGCATTGCAGATAGAATGATTGCCTATTATTGCATCATTTTATAGTCAAATAGCCCTGGGTTAAAAAATTCCAGTTTCAATGGGTTTCAATACGGACATTTTTGTCCTTAAGGTCCTGAGTGTGAGTACTTTTTGTACTAAGGGTAAAATTGATTTTTTTTTTTTTAAGAAATGAGAGTGAAATATTAAAATTTCAGTAAAAATAAACACCTGAGCCAAAATGTATGCAGTTAGCATTAACACAGCCAAACAACAACAACAACAACAACAACAACAACAACAACAACAAAAAACTGAAAAATTCGCACAAAAGGTCGCACAAGGGTTAAGTTACATACTAGCCTACTTTCGTAACGTACTTTAATGAATACATGTCATTGTCAATGCTAAACGTCCAAAATAGCATTACAATATTACTTTTTGGTCATTTGGTTGGTATCAAATTATATCAAATCACTTAAAGGTTTCAAAAACACCAAAGTCCAAAACTCACTTCTTTTAACAACTAGCGAACGTGGTTGTAACCCGATTGACCCTCGTAACCAATGGAAACCGACGGCTACTGGTCGCTTGTGTATGTATGCTACAACATAACGGTAAAAGACACATCCGGTTAGCGCTTTAGCTAAACCTCCAAACCACCAAACACACATTCACCTCAGCCCACTAGCTCACGTGAAATATGTAAATATCACAACAACAAGGTTACACATGTTCGTAATACGAAACAGCCGAGAACACCGCCGTTACAAGAAACAAAATGTCAACAAAACATTTAGCGTGTGTATGTGTGTGAGACAGGCTAACGTAACTGTCCTACCTCACAGAAACGGAACGATAATGAAAACATGTTCATAAACACACCGCTGCCTCACACGTCAGTCGCTGTGGCTCTTCTGGAAGAACGGAAAAAAACATTTCTTTTATCTCTCGCCTCCGCTTATCAGCTCGGTTCCCTGGGTAAGCGAAGTGAAGAGAAAACAGAGTTCATGCCATAAAGGTTGAGGAGGAGGAGGGTCCCTTCTGTGGGGCCTCAACAGCTATTGGCTTGAACGCACACCCGCACACACACATACAAATACACCACACAGGTCTATGTGTATGCTACACATGATACTTCTTATCTACCATACACACAGTGTTGTGTTACTTAAAGGGGTCATCAGATGGCCATTTTCCACAAGTTCATATGATTTTTTAGGGTCTTAATGAAAAGTCTATAATATACTTTGGTTAAGAATACTCAATAGTAGTTAAAAAAAAAAAACCTTTTACCTTGTCAAAATCAGCTCTGCAAAATCTCAACTCATTTTATTGCATGGTTTCTTTAAATGCAAATGAGCTCTACTTGCCCCGCCCCTCTCTGCTGTGGGATTATGAGACGTAATGTTTACTTTAGCAGCAGTGTTTAGCAGCAAACCTTGCCAACAAGCACATTATTTAGAAAGGCCATTCACAATGATGCATAAAAACCCTTATACCCAACAAACACAGAACGTTGCCTCAATGTAGCCAGCCTTTTAGCAACGTTGTAACAACATGGCTAAAAGGTTGTTGGTTCTGCGTTGTGTTGTCGGGTTGTTACTACGTTGTCACAATGTTGCCATTCTACCACAGTTCAGGGCCATCTCTGAAAGTTGTGCTTAGGCAGTCTGGACAACCACTGTACGTCATTTACTCGTCACTGTTCCTAAGCGCATTTTAAATTTGAACAGACCGTTGGGCCGTTATTATTCTTCAAGCCAGGATAACGTTATGTGAGTATTGCTTTTTGATTTCTCTCAGATAAATATAAATATCCAAACAAATCCTTTGAGACATTTATTTATTTATTTTTTCTGATAATGGATGAACAGAATAGTTGATAATTCACATACCGAGTGTGAGTTTGCGGTCGGGTTTGGTGTTAATGCGAACTATATTTCTTTCAGTATTCAGATGTCCTTCCTGGTGTTTGGTGTTGACTTGTGTCTGTCTACTGGATTCTGCGTTTGCCACTGCCCTCTGGATTTGTTCATCTTTTTCTCACTGTTTTCTACCGCCTTGCCTGACTACGATCACCTCATCGGCCGGTGACTGCTGTTTTGTTGTTTTACTTTTGTTTAATAACGTTCTCAGATGCCTTTGCTTTTTTATTTGTAATTTAATATAGGCTACTTAAACTAACTGACTTAATATATTTACATACATAAAATGTACTGTATATTGCATTTTCCCCCAAATGTATAACTACATACTTATCCTTGGTATGAAAGAAATGTTTGGTTTGAAATAAAGTTTGATTATATGAATTTGTATGGCATTTTTACTCAAAGTTTTATTCAAAGTTTACACAAGTAGATGTTAAGTTAAAAAGAACAATATTATTGGACGATTTTTAATATTAAACAGCATTTAAAAGATTTATAAACTTATCCCGTGCCTGATATAACACGCAGAATAGGCAATATTTATAATCTGGCATGAAAAAATACATGTAGTAAAAACGTCGCCTCCTGGTTGATGAATGTCGCCCAACAACGTTGCCACAGCCTTTTCGCATCTTACATTTCTACGTTGTTACAACGTTGCGAGCACGTAGACGGCGACGTTGCCATTATAAAAATGGAACGTTGCACAGATGTCGCCACAACGTAAATGTGTTTGCTGGGTACTCACTTCTGCTGTGGGTGAAGCTCAATCAGGAACGATTCCCACAAACATAGATGCATATGTAGATTGGGATCGGCGCTTTCCTTTTAAAAACGAAAGTAACGTTTTCCTTTGCGTCTTCAGCGGCTCAGATGATGGGAGTAAATGACGACTGCTTTGTTCATTATTACATCCAACAATAGAACACCTCGTTCAGTCAGAGACATTCTAGTCTTTACCTGAGTCGACACAATAACGATTGGAGTTGGACTGTTTCAGCTCGGTGAGGGCGGGTCTAAGATAAGGCGCTCATGTCAATCAACTATTGTGGGAGCGGCCTCTGTGAATGACCTGGTTTTAAAAAGGAGATATTACTTTTAAAGATTAAAGAAAAAAACACTGGGTGGAATTTTTATCATTGTAGGGTGGTTGTGTACACAAACTGCCAACACACATTAATGTTCAAACAACATGTAAGAGTTAGTTTTGCATCCGATGACCCCTTTAAGATAGGCTGGGTACACTTCACATTACATTAGTCAGCTGTAATGGTTACTACAGCAATAGACCTGTCACTAACAAACAAGTACCAAATGATCATGCACTTCACCATCAATATGTGCTTTATTGCATTATGAATCACTCACTTTTATTGGGCTGTTAACCATGTCTTTAAAAGTCAATTGTTAATCTGTCTTGTAGTGATGTTTATATAATGGTGACAAACATGAACATATATAGGCTAATCCTAATGAAAATTAACCATGGTTAATGGTTAATTAACCAAAAAAAAAAAAATACAGTTAAAGTCCCCCTGAAATCAAAATTAAAGTTTTTTGGCTTTTAGTATGAATATATTAGCCTTAAGATTATCTATAAACTAGTGTGCTTTAAAACAACGACAAAATTCGTGTTTACAAGATATGGCATTCAAAACTTACAGTCTCGTCACTTCCGCCAATATGAATTAACGATTTTGATGATATCACCGTGCACTTCAGCTTCTCATCAAACGTTCTGTCCAATCAAATGCTCTCTAGAGTCCGTATTGTCCCGCCCCCTCATATGTGCGATCGGCATGTATTAAACTACACAGCCTCAGCATGATTATGATCACTATTTTGTTTTAGCAAGAGTTTCATATTGAATCTGTGGGGTAATTTATTAGTCTGTGCCTGTCATAAGCTTACAAATGCGGCTTTACCGAGCTCAACGGCTCTGGCCCCAGCAGATATTAATGGAACGCTATTGGCTATTCAAAATAAGTGGGCGGGGCTGGGCGATATGTTTTTGTTTCAGTTAAAAGTACGTCACCACATAGAATAACGCTGCGTGTTTCAAGGCACTTCAGTGGACCTTTAAAGGGGTAGTTCATCCAAAAATGAAAGTTTGATGTTTATCTGCTTACCCCCAGGGTAGTCTCGCGTAGCCAGACCTTCAGACTGACGGCTGAAGGTCTGGTATTCATGGCAGCTTTCATTGGCCAAGGCCCGCCCATAAGGCCGTTTGACCGACATGTAAAACAACCAATCACAGTTCGTTTCGTTCAGCGTCACGTTTCGGGGCGTAGAAATGCCCCCACAACAACAGACGGGCATGCAACAAGTCAGTCACTGAAATAACCAGCATTGAAAGTTAACGAAGAAGAGGGAGAACAAGCAGTAAGTCAGTAATTTGTTCGCGAACGTCGCAAATGTGTATAACAACAACGGCGTCTGCATAAGCACCTTTTAGCAAAACGCGAGTAAATCAGTCTGCGCTTTGTTTCCCGGCGGACCGAAAATAAACGCGACACTCGCGTGTTCCGGAAATCCGATCAAATTCAACTAATCAGATCACGACTTCGACATTCCTGAAGTGTTTCCAGTTAAGTGTACCATATGCATCAGACGTTAGGCCAACGTTCCGTGGGCGTGACGTCTGAGGCTGAGACTACCCCCAGGGTGACTTTGTTTCTTCAGTAGAACACAAACAAAGATTTTTAACTCAAATCGTTGCAGTCTGTCAATCATATAATGGCAGTGAATGGGCGCCGAACCTTAGAAATTGAAAAAACAGGTGTTTGTGTACACTACGCCACAGCGCATACACATAACGCACAGCATGCTGAGCTTGCTCTCAGGACAGTTGCACATTGCTGTGTATCAAAGGTAAAAATTATATAAATACTATTCAGTTTCTTGCAAAAACTGATTGTTTCATGTCTTAGGACAGTAATGCATTGTCACAAGCCGTAGGGTTTAGCATGTTTTTTTGTTTTTTTTACTTTCAAAGGTTTGGCGCCCATTCACTGCCATTATATGAGTTTGAGTTCAAAATCTTTGCTTGGATGTCCTGGGGGTAAGCAGATAAACATCAATTTTCATTTAAATTTTTGGGTGAACTATCCCTTGAAACCATGGGAACTTTAAGTTAGCTATGGTTTAGCTACACTAGCCATATTTTAATAATGGAATTTATGGTAAAATTGTGGTTACTAAAATTCCACTATAATAAAACCATGGTTAATTTTTTGTAAGGGAGCAGAGAAATCATCTCTTGACTTTTCTCATTTCAGTGTTGAAGAATAAAACGGAACAAAAGATGGTAAGGGATGTACGGATATTACTAGGCCTACCTAAATGAACAAATGCCTTTTCAGCTTTTTCAAGGGGAAAATCCCCTATGATGTCAGTATAGTTTAACTTCCAGAATAGGTATTCTCAGTGGAAATGCGCATGAGATCGTTTAGTCATTCTTGTCCTATAATTGTTGACTGCAGTCTGTACTCAACCAAGGACAGTTTAGAAAAAGAGTCTTATCCGCAGGATAATGGAAATATGCTTCACAATAACACAATGCTTTGTCTGTTCTCACATGAACACAGGAAGCAAGTTAAACTAAACAATTTTGTTTGTATTATTTAGTTTAAAAACTCTTCTAAATGAACTGAACAACAGCAGAATCTCAAACTGAACTCATATCTAATCTTGCTTGTATAAACAGATGCTTTTGTTGCTGTGCTTCATGAGCTTCAGGTGCTGTAAAAGGTGCTGTATTTATTTATTATGGCACCATACAAATTAAAGAGGCCTTGAGTACAATAACAACTGCCTCTCAGATAAATGCATGTTTGATATTAAAAGATGTTTCAAAGAGATTTCCTGTTGATGTATATAGTAAAAGATGGGTTGAGCTAGCTTGGCTGTAGTGTGAAAGTCTAAGGAAATGCATTTCAAACACTTTCCTCTCTGGGCGGTGACCCTGTTAATTTAGGTCACTGGAAGTTCATTTGCCAAGTTAGATCTGTATGACTCTATTAATCAGAGATCCCTGACCTTTGTGTTTCCTGCAAGACAGATCTGCACTTCTGCATCACATCAAAACTTTCTGTCTAAATGAATGACCTTTTGTTATGAGTTGGTTTACAGAGGCTTCAAAAAAGAGCATCACTTCATAGAGAGACAACAATACTTATCATAAGACAGTATTGGTACGCTTCCCTTTTGCAATCCTTCCTGTTTCCCAGGAGTTGTGGTTTCATAATCCTAAAATACACATTCACTGATCTTGCATTTGACCATGATACCAGACAGTATTATTATGGAATAAATAACTATTTTACTAGTAACAGTTACTAGTAACAGAACATGCAGAAATAGTAGAATTTGTGAGTAAAGGTCAAAGCTTGGGTTATTTAACAATTTAAAAAGACAACCTCCATTCTGCAATATGTGACCCTGAACCACAAAACCAGTCATAAGTGTCCATTTTTTGAAATTGAGATGACTCTATCTATCTGAAAGCTAAATAATAATCTTTCCATTGGTGTATGGATAGAATAATATTTGTAAAAATCTGGAATCTAAGGGTGCAAAAAAGTCGAAATATTGAGAAAATTAAGTTTTTTTGAGGAAAACATTTCCGGATTTCTCTCCATTTAGCGGACTTCTATGGTGCCTGTGAGTTTGAACTTCCAAAATGCTGTTTAAATGCAGCTTCAAAGGACTCTAAACGATCCCAGCCGAGGAAGAAGTGTATAGTTATCTAGTGAAATTATCAGTTATTTTCTAAAAACTTTATAATTTATATACTTTTTAACCTCAATACAATTAGGGTATGTCAAAAAACTCCCATATCATTTTCTCCTTCAACTTCAAAATCATCCTACGTCACTGTTTTACCTTTTTTTGTAAAGGGCGTTTGATCTTCTTTGCATGTTCACTTTGTAAACACTTGGTTGGTACTTCTGCAGCGATGTAGGATGGTTTTAAAGTTGGAGGAGAAAATGAGAAAGAGAGAGAGTTTTTCTAACTGTCTTGAACTGGAATAAACAAAGTACACAAGACAAGACAAGCTTTTGGGGTTAAAAAGTATAGAAATTTTCAATTTGTTTAGAAAATAACCAATTTAGATTGGTTAGATAAGACCTTTCTTCTTTCTCGACTGGGATTGTTTAAAGCCCTTTGAAACTGCATTTAAACTGCATTTTGGAAGTTCAAACTCATGGGCACCATAAAAGTCCATTATATGGAGAGAAATCCTAAACTGTTTTCCTCAAAAAACATAATTTCTTTATGACTGCAAAAAGACATGAACATCTTGGATGACAAGGGGGTGAGTGATTTTTGTTTTAAAAGTGAAGTTCCTAAAGATTTTTGGCATAAATGAAAAAAAGGATGATTTTGCCCCATACATTGTATTTTTGGCTATTTCTTCAAATATACCCGTGCTACTCAAGACTTTGTGGTCCAGGGTCACATATTCAATAACAATATCCAAAATTCAAACACAAATACATTTTGATGCTTTGTGTTTATTCTCTGGGAGTTTGTAATTGATGCTTCACAAGGTTTCTTCAATGTCTGTCTTTCATTAACATGTTCTTTTCTGGTCTATATATCTGTTTAGAGGAGATCTGGAGCGGGAACGATTCTTTCTCACATCCCGACGCCTCTTTGATGAGGATTCTTGGGTGGGTGACCGGGATTGACGGCTGTGGTTTGGACGCAAAGATCTGGTTCCATTCCTAAAATGATTCACCTCCTGTGTGAGAAAGAATCATAAAATAGTTATGAAGATGCAGAAGACAACCTACAAGAAGAAACAGGGTTTGAGGTCTTACTTGACGCAAAACATTGTTTGCAGTCAGAGCATCAGGAGAAACATCTGATTGTCTGCAGGTTGGACAAACGTGTCCGTCAGACTCCAGCAAACACGTTCTGATACCTGAGAACAGAAGATGATCAAAACAGCTTGTTCATTTCTGACTGATGTTTAGTTGAACAGACACTCACATTCATCACAGTAGCTGCTCCTGCAGCAGGGAATCATCACAGCATCAGTCAACAGATCCTCACAGATCAGACACAGCAGTGCAGCAGGAACCAGATCAGATGAGGATGAGGATGAGGATGAAGGCTTATCCTGGGGTGAGAAGGGTGGCTGCTCTTTCTTTCCAGTCGCATAGGCCTCACTGAACAGATCAAACACAACATGGTTCAAACACAACAAGACTTATCAAACACACAAGACCAAGCAGAGTAAACTCACGCATCTATAATGGGAATGACGTATTTCCCACTGCGGTCCTTCATGACTCCCTTTCTGTCCGGATCATCCAGCTCCAGCAAGAAACTATGAGGAATCCCTGCGCATTTCTGGATGCGTTTACGAGGAGTACAACTTTTGTCCTGTGAATTCATTAGTTGACATTCAAACTCTGAGCAAACTCAGACTAGCTGTGATCTCTCAAAGCCCAGTTACCCCATTGGTCGGGCAGTTTTTAATGTGATGTCCAGGAACCCCACAGCGGAAACAGATGTAGTTTGGTGGAAGCAGTCCGACCAGCTTCATCGCATCACTGATGAATGTCAGAATCATGAGCATCTCTCGTATATCACAGATTCAGAGTCTGTCAATGTCTGAACACTCACCTGCTGGAGTAATAGCACAGACTGGACTGGAACATCACAGCTTTGAGTTTGTCCTCCTCTGATGCATTTGCCTCAGCCAGATTCTCAGTCTGTTTCACAGGCATTTACATGTTTTAATGTGAAACACTCAAACATCCTGGGCCAAGCTGTTTGTGCTTGTTGTCACTGTGGGGTTTCTTTTCACTTTGGTTTTGCAGTTTTAAGGTTTTGCAGTTTCATATGCAAACACTGAAGCTCATTACAGTGCAGCAGAGTGTATTTCTCATTGATTTCAATACCTTCAGAAGCTGATGCAGTGAAACTGGTGAAGAATCACCAACCTGCTGCTGGAACAAACATCAACACAAGAGGAGTTTTACCTCTGTGACGAGACCCAAAACTTATTTAAGACAATATTAAGGTCAGTTTGTCTAGAGGTTTGAGTTTGGAGACCAGAAACATGAACGAGACACAGAGACATGAACGGACAGAAGCCCAATTAGAATGAACACGCCGGGCCTTGAATGTTAAGAAATTAATAATAGATTTATTGCATATTGTTGCAGTAATTATACAGAAAATGCGGTTTATTCATACAGAAAATGTTAAGTTACAATTGTACATTTGTGCATATAGAAGGAAGATATTATTTAAAATCGTTCAGAAGAATTTGGCTTACCTTCGATTCACAACAAGCAAATGCATTTTCCTGACAGTTTGAGCAAAAGCAGTGTAACATTATAAAGCACAATGAACGTGTTTTTATCTGTAATATACTTGAGGAGCAGTCGACGATGCTTCATATGTTAGACAAAATTATCCATAAGAAACCTTTAGAGTTATTAAACATGGAGACAAATGCAAACACTTTTCTACATACTGTTTGTGAAGGTCCACATGATGGTTCAGGCCGCTTTCTGCAAAACCAAACAGCAAAGAGTTCAAATCACTAAAAAACCAATGACAGACTGCTGATTCTTCATATGACATCTAAATGATGGAAGTTGTGTTCATGTCGTGTGACTTACTTGGCAAATCTTCTGTTTGTGGACTTCAGTCCAACAGCAGGGATTCGTCTGATGATGACTGAAGTGTTGTTGGGAATAAGAGCTTCATCTTCAGTGTATTCTGACAGTAAAACCACCAATAAAACCATCAGTTTGTGTTCTATAGGTTTAGTTTAGTTTAGTGTGATCTGGAGCTGAACTCACCTTCATTGGTTTGCTCGCTGCTGATCTGCAGGTCACAGAGCTTGAGTCTCTCTCGCCTCATTATCAGCTGTTTTAACTCTCTCAGAGTGATGTGAAGGCCATCAAACGGGATCGTGCCGTGAGTGAGTTTACTTCGAAACTTATAATGAACACAAGGCATGTTCACACGGTCCTCGTGTTTAGATTTCACCACACAAAATTAAACTGAACTAAACGAACACACTCGCAAAGGGGAAAAGTCAATAATCAAATCAATAATCGTCGCTAGATGCTGATGAGACAGTCAGGTTTACGGAAAACACCAACAGAACGTTGCCATGGATACTGAATATCGCGTCGAACTACAAGTCATGACGCGAGACGCTCCTGAACGCTGGAAAAACTACAACCTACAACTACAAACTACAACCTTTTCCGTTAGCAGAAAAATATTTCTTAAATGTAATTTTCCGAAAATTTTAATTTTCTATTCATACAAGCAAAGAAAATCCGTCAACCCGTCCTCTAAACCGCTTGTCGCTTTTGCACAGTATTTTGTATTTTTCAGTAAATGTCTGTATCACTGACCTATATATAAACATGTAGCTGTATTAACATTTTATCAGTCAATTACATAAACTACAGTAATAAACTATAAAACAGGAACTCACTCCTAATCCATTATTTATTTGTTTTTCAATCTGATACTATATAAACACCAGTGGATGCAATATATATTTTTTCAAAATCATGTTTTTACTTGTTCTAAAGTTCTGAATATTGTTTTTAATTAAAATCAATAATAAAAAAATATAATAAAAATGCAATAGTTGTAGGGTGTATTCACAATTGGTTCTTTTGGTCCAGACCAAAAATGAAAATGATAAATGTTATAAAAAAAAAAATATCTATCTATCTATCTATCTATCTATCTATCTATCTATCTATCTATCTATCTATCTATCTATCTATCTATCTATCTATCTATCTATCTATCTATCTATCTATCTATCTATCTATCTATCTATCTATCTATCTATCTATCTATCTATCTATCTATCTATCTATCTATCATCTATCTATCTTTTCTATAACATAATATTTATCATTTTCATTTTTGGTCTGGAAAAATGTATATAATGTATATAACAATATTAAAAATATATATAACAATATTAAATTTGCTCTAAAAAAATTCAGGCAACTGTTTTTTTTTTTTTAAAACATATACTAAGTTTTTTTTTTAACTTTACTTCATTATCCCTTTAATTATTACTATTTTAGTATTCTAACGGGATTTAAAATTGTCATATATATATATGAAATGTATTTATTATTATTATTCAAAATTATATTTTCACCTGTTCTGAATATCAAGTTTAATAATAATAATAAAAAAAAAAATCTGTGGCTAAAACTCCCAATTTTTAATCAAATATGAAGTCTGACATTCATTTATGAAACAGATTTATCAACAATGCAGTTTACTTCACTTAAGAGTATTCTTGATTTTTTGCTGTGCTCTGTTTTCCATTGTCCATGGTGTTGGTTTTGGTATGCTGTGCTGGGGTTTTATCAGCCAGAAGTGAAAACATTGAAATACTACCAGAGAAATCAAATGCAAAACATTATTAAATCAGTAAATCTAGTTACTGTTGTTTAATGCAGTAAATGCAGAATGTGAATGAAAAAAGACACGGCAGTATAAGAAACATGTCAGCTCACATCTTTTACTGATGCACATTAATGATTTTTACAAAATACATGTATGGAAGTCCTAGAGCCTCTGCATTCAGAAGTGCAGTGAGAACAAGGCTCATGTTTGAAAGCAACACAAGAGGCAGAAGAAACATGCCGAAAGCTCAGGATTTCTTAAATTAACTAAATACAACTCTATCTCACAGTATATGAACATTAAACATGTATTATAAAACAAAGCAATAAAATAGGCTTCTTGATAGAAAAAATCTTTTATAATTTTCTGTTTTTATATAGTGAAGAATAGCCCTATCTATCTATCTATCGAACAACTGAAGGACTGCAACAACCTTTTACTTGAACTTTCTTCAAACGCCATCAACTAGGCAGTCCAAACAACATCCTCCTCAGCTTTCAGAAGTGCATTTCGGTCTCTAGAGCTTGGCTACTGCAAGGACAAAGATGACAATTCATAAAAGTACAGCTGAGAAGTGCAAAAATAGCTTATTAAAACCGTGGGGCTTCTGATCAAATGTGGACAGCAGTAAGAAGCTACATTAATAGAAACGTCCGAATGAAGGTGTATTGAACCAGAGTGCAAGGCAGGGCTTGAACAGCTGTGAAAGTGAGATCCTTGGCATTTCGCAATCTACGCGATCCTCTTTCCAAAAACAGAACTTGTGGAACTCATATTGCAAAATTGACTTTTGTAAAGCACCAGTAATAAATAGGCTTGTAAAAAAAAAGACTCAAAGACACGCTGAATTCATTATGTTCCAAATAATGTACACTATTCAGGATCTCGACTGCACAATTTATCTTAAAAAAAAGGAGATCCGCATCCATAAAATGGCGATGGCACCTCCGTTCGGTAAAACACGGGTAGAAACAGCACCCTCGATTAAGTCCAATAAATTAATGCCGTTTGATAAAAGCATATATTTTATGAAATAGAGATTACAAATATTCTGTATCGAACGAATGTGATTTAGAGCAACTCCATGAACCTGTTGTTCATGCTGATGTGTTTCTAGGGCGTTTGTGGCACAGTTTCACAGCGCTGAGGTTAACAGGGCGTCACACCCAAAGACAAAGCTGCATTCTCTGAGAAAGACACTGTGAAACACCCTGCCTCGACTCCAGAGCCATATATCAGAACAGATGGCCGACCGAGGGCTAGTAACAGTCCACCGAGGAGTGGTCCAACCCATCCAGGTGTCCGACCCCTGCGAACTGAACGCTACTGACATTGGCAGGGTGTGCTGGAGTCGCTGGATGAGTGCTGGTGGTGTCGGGTGAAGGCCGTGTCATCGCTGGCTACTCCATGATGGCTCGGTAGATGACGGGCTCGATGTAGTCGCCTCTGTACCTGGAGTTGATCACTCTCTGTCTTTTGCTCTCCTGGACCTTCTTCTCTCCAAACATGCCATCGAAACGCATGTCTGATGCCTTAGACTGAATCACACACAGGAAAAAAATCAACAGAGCGCATTAGTGCCCATCCACTTTCTCCAGAAGAAATATATTTTTTTTCTCCATTCTTTTTTCCTAAAGGGATTTTAAAAAGTAATCATTAAAGCATTTTAAACTATAAACCAAACTAATCAGCTATGATTTACAACTTTCCAACCTTGGAAGCAATAAGTATTTGAAATTCCAATAAAAGGTTTACAAAAAAAGTGTTAAAGGCTTTAATGGGGGAAAGAGCTACAACCCTATTAAGCATTGCATATTACATTTTAAAAATGATTGTTTACTGCAAAATATGTATATACAGTTAAGGTCAAAAGTTTACATATACCTTGCAGAATCTGCAAAATGTTTATTATTTTACCAAAATAAGAGGGATCATACAAAATGGATGTTATTTTTTAATTTAGTTCTGAGCTGAATAAGATATTACACATAGATACGTTGGCAGTGCACAAGAGAAAATAATAGTTGAATTCATAAAAATGATGTTCTTCAGAAAAATCCTTCAGGTCCCACAAATTTGAGTTTTTTCAATGACTGTATAATTTTGAGATCCATCTTTCACACTGAGGACAACTGAGGGACTCGTATGCAACTATCACAGTAGGTTCAAACTCTCTCTGATGGTTCAAAAGGAAACAAAAGGCATTAAGAGTTGGGGGGTGAAAACTTTTGACAGAATAAAGATGCGCACATTTTTCTCATTTTGCCTAAATATCATTATTTTTTTTCATTCAGTGCCTTCTGTAATAGTTGCATATGAATCCCTCAGTTGTTCTCAATGTGAAAAGATAGATCTCAAAATCACACAGTCATTGTTGGAAAGAGCTCAAATATGCAAAAATGATGAAAAACCCAAGCATTTGTGGGACCGAAAGGATTTTTCTGAAGAACAGCAGTCAGGTTAACTGTTCAGGACAAACAGGGCACTCATGAACAACTATCACTAAACAAAAAAACACAGCTGTGGATCATTCAGGTAACAACACAGTATTAACAATCAAGCCTATGTAAACTTTTGAACGGGGTTTTTACAAGTTCAACAATTTTTTCTTCTAAACATCTTTTATGTGAAATATCTTATTCAAGTAAGTACTAAATAAAAATAACATGCATTTTGTATGATTCCTACTATTTTGCAGATTCTGCAAGGTGTATGTAAACCTTAGACTTCAACTGTATACTGTATATGTATACAGATGTAGTTTTTCACCATAAATTCAACTGTTAACAAAAATAAGTTGCAATAATATGGACTGATGGCTTCAACAAAAGCATACACCTTTGAGAAACAACCTCATAGCTCATAGTAGGATTGTCTTTAATAGTTTACAAGTTATAAATCAATTCCCCATGCTACTAATGAATGGATTTTTACTTCTAACCACTCCATATGCAGAACATATTGAATTATTAATTGCACTTGACAAGCTCAACAACTATATAGAGTACTGTCACATCTTTTTTTTATTTTAGTATTTGCTGTATCCCTAATATATGATCTCACCAGACGAGATTTGACCCTCTTGGGCAGCTCTTCATCTAGGGTGTAGACGTCATCTCTCTTTGCAGTCAGCTGTGATCCGTCCTCAAACTCCACCTGAAGAGATGCAGCGATTTACTAAACAGGTGAACACAGACTGAACCACCTGACCTTTTCTTTTAGACATGTACCTGGTACATCTGAATGACATGAGCTGCCACGAATTTGGCTCCATAGACAAGACCGTCCGTCCATCTGACCTGAACCACTTCACCCTGAGGTGGCGGACCCAGCTGAGCACAGTCTCGGTTCTACATGAAAGCGTCAAATATACAATATACAACATCTTAAATATGCAATATTTTAGAATACTGAGTGCTTTTATAAAAGAAAAATAATGCTTTTATTAACCAAGGATGCATTGAATTGATCAAAAGTGCCAGTAAACACATTTATAATGTTACAAAAGATTTCTTTTTTAAATAAATGCTGCTATTTTAAACTTTCTATTCTGTGTCAAAAATGTGTCATGGTTTCCGCAAAAATAGAAGCTTCACAGCTTTCTCAAAATTCCCTGATATTTCCAGGTTTTCCATGCCATTGATAATGACTTAAAACAGTAGTTAAATGCATCTTTTCTATGATAAACTGCTGTAGAAAAGAGATCTAATGTGACATCTTACCACAATGTCCTCTGGGAAAAGGTTGTCGCTGAAGGAGCCGTCGTCAAAGTTGACCTCATAAAATGTCTCTTTTGTCAGCTGTATGACTTCACACTGGTAGTAACGTCCATTCTTGTGCTTGCAGATGACCTTCTGACCCACACTGAGCTCTCTCATGGCAGCTTTATTACGCTGCAGAGGAACAAGAGAGATCACTCATCACATCAGCAACAAATCTGATAGTAGATGCAATTCACAATAGGGGTGCACGATAATTGTTAATCAGTTAGTTGTGATTATTTTGCACAAAAAAATACAATTACAATTATTATTCAATAATTATACGATCATTGTCATTTTTAATGCACTTTCACATAACCACAAATTAAGAGAATGTGCTTTTTTGCAGTTTTAGTTGCACTCACAGACCGCAAAACTCCCATCTTACAAGTTTGCCTGTTTTCAGCTCGTATCATCACTTTACGTAATGTAGAGAGAATGTGTCAGTGTTGCCAAGTGGACAGAAAAACCGCAACCATGAAAGCTTGTGGAGGCTTGTTATCAATTAAAAGAAAATGTAAATGCCAAATGAAAAGGAAACATAAATATTGCACAATGATGATGCTTAATAAATCGTGAGAAGCAGAAACTGTGATCATGATTAAAATACGATTTATCATGCAGCTCCAAGTGTAAATAAAAGTGATGCACTATTTACATCTAAGTAATGGTGAGTATTTGAATGCACATTATACAAATGGACACTGTTGTAAATGCATTATTTGATTGTGGTTTGGAGAAAAAAGATGCTGTGCATGCACTGTGCTATTTGCATGAAAAGGAAACAGGAAAGGGAAACAGGAAGAGACTTTTGAGCCAACTGGTACAGCCACCTGTTGCAGCCATGTGTTGCATAATCTCAGTATTTCAGAGCGCAATACCTCCGATTGTACCGGCCCTTTGTGGCGGCAACAGGTGACGTAGACGACGAAGGGCCAGTCGTCCGGGTGCATGATGATGCCTGCGGCCTGTGCGCAGGTCGGGTGATATGAGGTGGGGCAGCGACCGTGAGAGCACTGCACACAACAGCCCAACGTTTTCTTCATCCGCCGTTTGCAGTAGTAGCATTTCTGTAAGCACATACAAGGGGGATGAGCTCACACAGGGTTTCTGCAGGATTTTCAAATCTTATTTAATGCCCTTTTTAATGCCATTTCTAACATTTTTAATGCCATACGCAACCAATAACTACAGGGCTCGAAATTAACCTTTTTTTTTACTTCGTAGCACTGGTGCTCCCAACTTCAAAGAGTTAGGAGCACCAATTTTTTTTTAGGAGCACCTAATTTCTTTTTAGTAATGCGCTGATCTTAATTCTTCATGATTGCAGATGTTTTACAAGCAAATTGGCTGATTCTGAAAGACTTTTTTATATATTTATTTTATGCCTTAAGCAAGGGACAAGAATGAATGAAAATACATGAACAAGATGTTTATTTTCTCTATTATAGGTACAGCCATTTAAATTAGAGGCAACCACTGCATTTTGTATAAACAAAAAATAAACGACACTTCTTTCTTAGATGTATAGACAATAAATGCAAGCATGATCAAAGTAGGCTACTCTTTCAATATTCAAAGTGCAAATAGAAACCGAATTTTTCAAGCATGATACAGTTATAGACAACTATAAAACTTAATACAGCCCACATATTAATAACAGCCTAGATATGTTATGTAGCCTAATTTGCGTGCAATGGAGAGTCGCTCTCTAAACGTGGGGTATTAAAATTGCTTTTGAATGTGCGTGCGCGTTTTACTTTTGGTTTCGTTTTAACGATCGCACGAAACTCTCGACGACGCGGAGCGTGCATTCTACAATACAAGAGATTACTTTCAAAACCATTTGAAAGTGGGAGGACACAAACGGGATTTTGAAAAGTGTCCCCCGAGTGGAAATTACGCCCCTGCGTGAGTGCAACTCTGCCGCTGAGTTATCATTTGATGTGAATGAATGCTGCGTTGTACAGTATATTAAGACGGAGGCGACAGAATTGTATCTGATAGAATGTACGCTGTAGTAGATTTCTTCAAAAGCAGATTGTGGAGACCTTTTAATTGTCCACAATCAAAAGAGAGAACCTGTCTCTGTATTAGCTCACAACAGTCTGTGCAGTAGTTAGGCTAGCGAAAGTTTTGTAAAGAAATGAAACCAAGTCGCAAGACAACAATTTCTCGCATTCGCACAAATGCTCCCAAATATAATTTGAGGTCGCGCAGATTAAATTTTGGGAGCATATGCGTCCAAAACGGTAGCAATTTCGAACCCTGAACTAACACGGCTGTGTATGAATGCATGTATATCTCAGCTGAACATAATTAGAAATGGATCAGGAGACAGCTTCAAATGTCAGCGTTTATTTGCAGATTCCAAAATTTCAAATATCAAGTCTGAACAGAAAAAAATTCAGAATCTTCTAACTCTTTAGAGCAGGGGTCCCCAAACTGTCCGACATTTGGACAGGCCCTCTGAACAATGCCAGAGACATAGTTTGAAAAAGAAAAAGGAAAATGAAAAATTTTAAATATACGTTTTACTTATATCATGTCGGTATTTGATAACAAAGGTTGGCTTTCAAACAAAAATTTCTTAGTTAATTTTCCTAGTTATTAAACATAGCCTAATTATTTGTTAAATTCACCAACAGAATGGTATCATCGCGATCGAACGGGTGATGCGCGAGCCAGCTAGAAAATTCAGAGCGATGACAAAATGACTCAATAGCATTTGAGGTGAAACTAGCTCTGCTTGTGGGACAGGTGCAAAAGCAAGACTTCACTCATCTCCCAGTTACCCAAAGTTTTTCAGCTGAGAAACCAGTGGCCCCATTACCATTTGAAAAGTCTGTGGAAGCGCTGAAAATGATGAAGGCAGAGTTTGACGTGTGATTCAAAAAACACAGTGGATTCTTCAATCAATTTTGCTTGACAAGCCTCTCAAGGCTGCAGTTCTCTCGGTTGGTTGTGCATCTTTTTCTTCTACAAGTTTTCCTTCCACTCAACTCTCTGTTAACATGCTTTGATACAGCACTCTGTGAACAGCCAGCTTCTTTGGCAGTGAATGTTTGTGGCTTACCCTCCTTGTGAAGGGTGTCAATGATTGTCTTCTGGACAACTGTCAGATCAGCAGTCTTCCCCATGATTGTGTAGCCTAGTGAACCAAACTGAGAGACTATTTTGACGGCTCAGGAAACCTTTTCAGGTGTTTTGAGTTGATTAGCGGATTGGCATGTTACCATATTCTAATTTGTTGAGATAGCGAATTGGTGGGTTTTTGTTAAATGTAAGCCAAATCATCACTATCAAAAGAACCAAAGACTTAAACTATGTCAGTCTGTGTGCATTAAATTTATTTAATACACAAGTTTCACAATTTGAGTTGAATTACTGAAATATATGAACTTTCTAATTTATTGAGGTGCACATGTGTATCTTTTAAAAAGAAATGATAATTTGTCTGTGTGGTGCATAACAAAATAAACAATTATAGCATTAAAAGGTATTATAAATACAGGTAAAATCATAATAAAATAATAATAATACCAGTAGTCAGTCCAGCCCATGGTATTTTCTTTTATAAACCGACCCGGGCCCCCATTAAAGAAAAGAAAATGATGTGGCCCTCTCAGAAAAAAGTTTGGGGACCCCTGCTTTAGAGGCTAAAACTGGCTGCTCTTAAAGAATGTCTCACACAATTTTGGACCGGCCAGAAGCAATTACCAAAACTGGTTCCGTGTTTATCATACTTCGCGACAGTGAATCAAAGTTATTAATTATACACTGTATAATTAAGCCTTTTTAGCCTAAAGGCTACATTGAAGATAAATTGGTAATATGTGACCCTGGACCACAAAACCAGTCTTAAGTCGCTGGGGTATATTTGTAGCAATAGCCAAAAATACATTGCATGGGTCAATTTTTTTTTTCTTTTATGCCAAAAATCATTAGGAAATTAAGTAAAGATCATGTTTCATGATGATTCTATGTAAAATTCCTACTGTAAATATATCAAAATGTAATTTTTGATTAGTAATTTGCATTGTTAAGAACCTAATTTGGACAACTTTAAAGGTGATTTTCTCAGTATTTTGATTTTTTTGCACCCTCAGCTTTTCCAATAGATGTATCTCGACCAAATATTGCCCTATCATAACAAACCATACATCAATAGAAAGCTTATTTATTGAGTATTCATATGACGCATATATCTCAGTTTTGTAAAATTTAACCTTATGACTGGTTTTGTGGTCCAGGGTCACATATGTGTTTCTTCAACACTATCTAAAGTTTTAATGCCCGTATAAAACAATTTAATGCTTTTTAATGCCATTTAAGGCCTTAATTTTCGCAAAATCAATTTAATGACTTTTAATGCTTTTTAATGCCCTGCGGAAACCCTGTCACAGGAAGTCAGTTCAGAGGAAGTGGGACAAGAGGAAAGGACCCTAATAACACTTTGCCTGCTTACACCAAAGCACTTCCAGTAAAAGTCAACATCCTAAAGCAAAACATGTCATTCTCTTGCATGAACGTATATGATTTAAGACGCATCAACAGAGCTGGGCAGATTACTTACAAATTGTAATCCGTTACTGATTCCAAATTACTTGACAAAAATTGTAGTCAATAATGTAATCCATTACAATACACATTTTAGGAAATATAATCAGATTACTTTTGACCTAACTAGTTTATCACATTGATTTAAACAGGATAATCTTGTACCATAATGGTGTAACAATACAAAGAGTTAGAGAATACATTCCTTTCATTGTAATCAACAACATGAAGAGCATTAAACATTATATTACATCAAGGTTTCCCAAACTGGGGTTTCTAAGGAACTAAATAAATGTAAATAAATAATTTTAAAATAATAAACAAAATAATTCACTTACTAAAAAAGAAGAACTATTTTATGTTTACCTGCAAGCCTTATGACCATTAACCAATGTCAGAGAACCGTGAACATGCAAATGTGATACTTATTAAAATATTTATTTTAAAATCTCAGGGGTACTGAAAGGTGTCATTGGTTATGATTTCACTTTTTTAACTTAAGTTAGTGTGTAATGGTGCTGTTTAAGCCTAAACAACATCTGAAATAAATATTCAAATATTTTAGGTGAAAGAGATGACAATAAGTTCGCAAATAAGAAATTAAATACATTTGAAAGACAAAAGCTCTTCTATAATATATAATAATTCATGGTTAAATAATCAACTGAGTGATAATTCAAATAAAAATGAAGGTGTTCATCAGTAGTTGATGCAATGTTGAAACACTTCTTAAACTTGAAATTATTTTTGTACATTTACTGGTCAAATGCTTTCTGAGTGTATATAAGCAGTAGACTATTTTAGAAAGTAAAATGTAAAACAAAAAGAGGAATCAATAAATGATAAATAATTTATTGCTATTGTGTGAATAACATGTAATCATGTAATAAATAAAAAAGTAACTGTAGTAATTTACTCTAAATACAAGAATCTGATTACGTAATCCAGATTGCATGTAGTAAGCAGTTACTACCCAGTTTTGCACATCAAGCTGTTGAATAATGAAGGTTTGGTGTGAAACCACATCTTGAGAAGTGAAATGTTGGTGTTTGAAACAATGCCCAGTTTATATGTTTTCTAGAGAAGGGAACAGAAACTCACCAGCTTGAATCTCTGTAAGGGAATGCCGCTGAGATCCACAGGCGATCGCTCAGCGATGTTCACAAAGCGAGCTTCCAGCACTGCCACCGCACACAGGACGTGAACCCATCTGCACATGGAAACACATGTTAGCAACTTGGGATGATGTTCTTTGGAGTGCATACAACATTAACCAATCCTGACGAAAACAGCAGGATGAATCTCACAAAACTTCTCAAGATCACATTTCAGTGCAGAATCAAAGCATAAAAATAAGCAAACATATTTAGGAAATGGGATACTGAAATACATTTCCATCCTGAATTACTGTAATTTGTTGTTTTACGTGTTTTACAAGTCATTCTGTAATTATCATAGGGGAACATTTCATAGCTCTTTTGACTATTGACGGAAATACCCGCTTTTAGACATGTTCGCACCGCAGGAACTGGGAATGATTTTAGTTATAGAAATACCTTTGAGGGGGACTAAATTAGCTCTAACGTGAGAGTAGGGTCTAACTCAACACAACAGGAACTACCAGTGACGTAAGTGTAAGATGACTGGGCGAACATAGTCTGTATAAAACACTGCCACCTTCCATTTACATATATTTACTCCACAAACGAACTCCACAAACAGTGGTAGACAGACCAACGCCGAAGTCCAGGTACTTTTCCATCCTCTACTTGTTGACACTGACTAGTTCCTATAACTGAGTTTCTATAACTACCCAGTGTGAAAGCCCCTAATTAGTCTTCATGATGGTTTTCATGACTAAAATATAAAATTTTGTATATGTTCTGTAACATTTCAACTTGGAATATACATATGATTAATTTTTTAATACCTCACATAATTAGGCACATGTCATGTCAAACCTCCAAAAAATCGTATTTTTCCACTCCAGGCACTAACAACCTTTTATTATTTTATTTCTTTTTCAGATTGAGATACCTTTTTTCTGAACCCCGTAACGGACGAAATGACAGAGCTTGTTATGAAACAAATCTACCTACTGCTCACAATGTAACATTTATCATATTTTTCACACTTTTACAGGACTAAAGCTAAAAATTAAGAAATTGTGTGTCTATGGTCTCTTTATTTTTGTAAAAATCAATAAATAATAATTTAGAGGTTTAACTAAAACCACAATTTTATTGTTAGTCCTTAACATGTCAGATAGTAATCAGCAAGAAATGTTTAATTATTAACTGTCTTCCCTATATTTTTCCAAAAATATTAACGTGACAAAGTGTGATGGGGCTGAAGTCTGTAACACATTTGAAGGTATACATTGACTTTAGTTGGTTTTGTTTCTCTCTCATATTGTCCCATTATTTCTGTGTCAACATATCTGCATTTCCAACACTGCTGCAAATGTGGGTGCAATTTCAGATGCTTGTCAAAGTTTGAGTGGACATATTACTTCAGCAAATCTATTTATAACAAAATTTTTTGGTAAGTATATATTTGTTAAAATCATGACTATTTTATATTTTTTCATTAACATTATTAATAAATCAATAAATAACTCAACCCTGTCACAAGTTTACAACCCTGTAACAATGAGAAATATATCTAATTGTGACAGGGTTGAGGTTTTTCACTCAAAATGGCCAATGCTCCTCGTGTAGTTAACATGAAAAAGAAAAAAAAAATCAGACACTATGAACATTTTGTTAATAATCTTCTAAGTACAAACTCAGTGCCTCAGGGACATGACAAAATGATTGGTTTTAGATAGATACAAGACATTATTTTGTGCTGAAACTATTAAAATGCAATAATTATTTGTATTCATTATAATCATTATAATACCAAAGTAATTTTGGTGAACTACGACTTTAGAAACTCTGGGAGACTGAAATATTAGGCAAGTAAGCTAAACAGTCATGAATAATAATGTCAAAATGAATAATCATTAAAAATAGGCATAATTTTCTTTAAGTAAAAATGAAATTTACAATTTCTTTCTTTGATTGTGAGATGAATAATACCTAGAAATTCATGAGAGATTTTGTGAAACTCACTTGGCATGACATAAAATAATTCCTGTGGCCTCAAATCAGTAACAAGTGAGATTACATAGAAACAAAAGGTTCTTGTTTGTCTAAAGCACACAAAATCTACAAAAACACTTCTAACAATTCAAGATGTGGGTAAGTTCAAGGTCAGTGGTCAGTGTGTTTCATATTATGTCAGTCCTGCCCTCTAGTGGATGTTTGTTTTACTTACTTTCCATTATTGGCTCTGTGCAATGCTCCACCTCTCAACGAACACAGACAGCAACTCTGTCAAGAATCACAGATTCAAACATCATCAGTTTGCAACACAACCTACTATGTCAATGAACAGAGACAGAGATGAAAGACCATTACTTGTTTTAGCGCAGGTGTGCAGTAGCCCAAAAATTATTTGGACACGTAAGCCAGACTTAAAGCAGAAACCATTTCACAAATAGACGATTTGGTGTTATATACTGTTGTGACACATATTTCAAACTGCTGTTTATGTATGGTACATGTATTTTGGTACTTTCTGAAGCTTGACAGCCCTGATCACTGTCTGCTTTCATTGTATGGTAGTGCAAACCTGATGTGAAAATGTGAAAGAAAGCCATACGGATTACTAACGACATGCAACTATAACGACTATTTCTGTAAGTGTCCAGATGTTTTTTGGGCCACTATATGTGAAGAAGTTTAGGTGTACCTCAGTGAGGGCGTTGGCTTTACAGCGGGCACATTTCCAGTCTTTGGAGACTCTAGCTGGAGCCACACCGTAACAACCTACAACAAACAGTGCAAATTAAACAGAACTCAGATTATTCAAACACACCCTTTACTGGCACAGTATGTTGGAAACTATGATGAAATTCCTTATTTGTCCTCAGCATCATCATGGGTGCATCTTGGGATGCTTTTCAAACAGTAGGGAATGAGTTCACACTTATGCTGGACACTTCTTTCCTAATTGCATATTTTCTTATTTAGAAAAACCTTAATTTTAGGCATCATAATGGAAAGATGTTACATTCCAGTCCATGTTATAACCAGACAAACTACACTACCATTTGTGGTTAATATTGCTTTCAAAGGGATAGTTCACCCAAATAATAGATAGTTAATAATTAGATAATAGATAGATAATAGATAATAATATTTATATAATAATAATAATAAATGTTTCTTGAGCAGCAAATCAGCATATTAGGATCATGTGACACTGAAGACTGGATTAATGATGCTGAAAATTCAGCTTTGCATCACAGGAATAAATTACATTTTAAAATATATTTAAATAAAAAAGCAGTTATCTTAAATTGTAATAATATGTTACAATTTTACTGTTTTTACTGTATTTTTGATCAAATAAATGCAGGCTTGGTGAGCAAAAGAGAACATTTTAAAAACATTCAAAGGGATAGTTCACCCAAAAATGAAAATTTGATGTTTATCTGCTTACCCCCAGGGCATTCAAGATGTAGGTGACTTTGTTTCTTCAGTAGAACACAAACAAAGATTTTTAACTCAAAATGTTGCAGTCTGTCAGTTATATAATGGCAGTGAATGGGACCCACGGCTTTGAGAGTCAAAAAAAAAAAATACCACACACACACACACACAGATAAACCAAATTTAACCCTGCGGCTTGTGACGATACATTAAGGTCTTAACAGGCGAAACAATTGGTCTGTGCAAGAAACTGAACAGTATTTATATCATTTTTTACCTCTGATCCACCGCAATGTGCAACTGTCCTGAGCGTGTTCACAACAGTCGGCGCGTGATGTGTCAACATGCTCTAGCATAGTATCTAGCATAGTATAGCATAGTATCACTCATTGCTTACAGAGAGACAAAGAGATTGTGGGTATGATGGCTACTCAAAATGGTAATTACTTGTGTTTATTCTGATTGTTGCAACCAATTAAAATTAAAAGATTACATTTGCTTGCGCAAACTCATCCAGGAGTAATGACTTTTCACAGACTCCCTAGTTTTGAGCCTGATGGACTGAATTTATGGTTGCTTGCTCTTTGTCACGTGCCGGCTGTTGTGAATGCGCTCAGGACAGTTCTACATTGCGGTGGATGAGAGGTAAAAAAATTATATACTGTTCAGTTTCTTGCACAGACCGATTGTTTTGTGTGTTATGACCTCAATGTATTGTCATGAGCCGCAGGGTTTAATTTGGTTTTGTCTGTGAATGTTTTTTCTCAAAGTCCATTGACTGCCATTATATGACTGACAGACTGCAATGGTTTGAGTTTAAAATCTTAATTTGTGTTCTACTGAAGAAACAAAGTCACCCACATCTTGGAATACCCTGGAGGTTCATTTTTGGGTGAACTATTTCTTTTAAATGTTTTTAAAATGTTCTCTTTTGCTCACCAAGCCTGCATTTATTTGATCAAAAATACAGTAAAAACAGTAAAATTGTAAAATATTATTGCAATTTAAAAATAACTGCTTTTTATTTAAATATATTTTAAAATGTAATTTATTTCTGTGATGCAAAGCTGAAGCATCATTAATCCATTCTTCAGTGTCACATTATCTTTCAGAAATCATTCTAATTTGCTGATTTGCTGCTCCAGAAACATTTCTTCTTATAATTGTTATTATATTATTATTATTACCCATGTATAAAACACGTTTGATGATTATTATTTGTCTGCAAAACATGATTATAGTTTTATTTCAAGATTCTTCTATAAATAGATAGTTTAAAAGAACAGAATATAATCTAAATATAAATCTTTTGTAAGATTACAAATGTCTTTTTTTTTGTTGGTTTAAATGACTGACTCCAAACTGACTCAGGCATCACAAAACACCTAGTCAATGAGGAAACAAACAAGTATTGTGATAGTCCGGGTTGTCAGATCAGTACTCACTAGTGTGCACACGGACACTGCAAAGGGAGCAGCTGATGAGCAGACTGGTGCCGTCCTCCTCCAGGTGCGATGTGGACGGCTGAGCGTCTGCGCTGTCCTCTGTGGTGGTGGTGAAACATCTCTCTGGAATCAGAGGCTTGGTCCTCATCTGACCTCTGGGCAGCACCACAGCCGGCTCGCTCTCGCCCCCTTCAGACTGAACACAAACACATGAACAGGATGTTGCACAGGAAAGCACTGGAAGTGTCAGACTTTTGATATACTTCAGAGACAGGAACAGATAAACACAGATCTGTGAAACAGGCCAGACGTACCCGCTGATGTGCCTGGAAGAGCGAGCAGACAGAGCAGTACGGAGGCCGCAGACCCATCTCTCTGTTGTATTCTCTCTCTCTTTCTGGATTATACGGTCTGTTCTGCCACAGCTGGGCCAAAGGTCGCGCCCAGGCCTCTCCATCCAGCCCATCCTCCTCTGAAGCAGCCTGATCCTGCAACTCTACACATGCAAACACAATCAATCACATTATAATGAACTGGAGATACTTTTGCAGTTTGATTTACAGTACATTTTTTGTTGTTATAATACTTTGTATTCCAGTTAAATGTGCAGTGGTGAGTGCAAGTGAAGCATTCATATGGTAACTTCCTGAAAAGGACAACACTGTGACTGTATGGAACATTTCAACATTGCTCTGTTTGAGTAACCCAACATAGCAACGAATAAACTAATTGCATTGAGTTCAGGGCAGGACTTTCATTTTGCACAATGTGCAAACATTTGTCATTCTGTTTGGTGATGCTTGTGTACAGAAATTACACACTTCACACACTTCTGACGTATTTTAGACTACAAAGATTATTTTGTGGAAAAGTATGTGGGACATTTATATATATATATAAGGGACAACTTTTCATGATGGATGTACTGCTTACAGATGGTCACTAAAATCTCAGTAATTTGCAAACTATAAACTTTTCCAAACTTTTGTTTTTCAACTATATATATATATATATATATATATATATATATATATATATATATATATATATATATATATATATATGTGACCCTGGACCACAAAACCAGTCTTAAGTCGCTGGGGTATATTTGTAGCAATAGCCAAAAATACATAGCATGGGTCAAAATTATTGATTTTTTATTATTGATGCCAAAAATCATTAGGAAATTAAGTAAAGATCATGTTCCATGAAGATTTTTTGTAAAATTCCTACTGTAAATGTATCAAAACGTAATTTTTGATTAGTAATATGCATTGTTAAGAACCTAATTTGGATAACTTTAAAGGTGATTTTCTCAGGATTTTGATTTTTTTGCACCCTCAGATTCCAGATTTTCAAATAGATGTGTCTCGGCCAAATATTGTCCTATCCTAACAAACCATACATCAATAGAAAGCTTATTTACTTATTTACTTTCATATTATATATACATCTCAGTTTTGTAAAATTTAACCTTATGACTGGTTTTGTGGTCCAGGGTCACATATGTGACCCTGCACCCCAAACCAGTCATAAGTAGCACGGGTATATTTGTAGCGATAGCCAACAATACATCGTATGGGTCAAAAGATTTTTTTTTAATGCCAAAAATCATTAGGATATTAGGTAAAGATCAAAACTTAATTTTTGATTAGTAATATGCATTGTTCGTACTCGCTCACCCCTTCTAATGAACAGGTTTGACTACTTCAGTAATAGAAGTGACTTTAAATGCAGACTTTGAGCCAAAAACTCATCACCAAACACCAATGACTTGTACAAACGCTACATTGACAAAAGTATTGGGACACCCCTTCTTTAAAACAGAAATAGGCACTTCTAAAACTGTGGCAACAAATACGGAAACATAATTAATGCATTTAAAAACTGTATTACCACCTCTGTTGCAAAAGTTTTGGATTTGTCTAAAACGACTGTACTGGAAAAAAAAAAACAGTAATATTGCAAAATGTTATTACAATATAAAATAATGTTTTTTATTTTAATATACTGTAAAATATAATTAATTTCTGTGATGCAAAGCTGAATTTTCATTCTGTTACTCCAGTCTTAGGTGTCACATGATCCTTTAGAAATCATTCTAATATGCTGATTTATTATTAGAATTATCAACGTTGGAATTGTTGGTATTTTTTTGGAACCTGTGATTCTTTTTTTCAGGATTTTTTGATGAATAACAAGTTAAAAAGAACAACATTTGTTTGAAATATAATCTTTTCTAACAATGCAAATCTACGCTATCACTTTTTATTAATTTAACACATCCTTGGTGAATAAAATTATTTCTTTCAAAAAATAAAAATAAAAAATACAAATTCACTGACCCTAAACTTTTGAACAGTAGTGTATATTGTTAGAAAACCATTCTTTTACTTTTAAATAAATGCTGTTCTTTTAAACCTTTTATTGATCAAAGAATCCTGAAAAAAAAAAAAAGAATCACAGGTTCCTAAAAATGAAGCAGCACAACTGTTTCCAGCACTGATAATAAATCAGCATACTGGAATGATTTTTTAAGGATCATGTGACACTGAAGACTGGAGTAATGATTCTGAAAATGTAACTTCAATTTTAATGTATATTTTTATAGAAAAACATTGTTTTACATCGCAATAATATTTTAACAATATAATTTTTTTGCCTTGATAAGCATAAAAAAATCTTTAAAAAACATTAAAAATCGTACTGTTCCCAAACTTTTGAACAGTGTATATATCAATTATATACCAGAAGTTTGCAAAGTACTGAGATTTTAGTGACTATCTGTAAGCAGTACACTGATCATGAAAAGTGGTCCATTACACTACTGACAGATCACACATAACATAAAATTATTTATATACTATTAATGTATATACTTATATTTTAATTAGCTTTTATTTTTTATATTTTCAGTATTTATTTTAATTTTAGTTTCACTGATTTTGTTGTGCTTGTCATTTTCATTATTATTATTTTATATTTATATATTATTCTATTTAGCCTTATTTTTATTTCAGTTGTGTTTCTTGCCATTTTCAAGTTCTTTAAGTTAAGTTTTTAACCTAATATTTCAATTTAGTTTCAGCTTTATTTCAACTACCGAAAATAGTTTTTAATCATATTAGTTTTAGTTAACAATAGCAACAAACTGACCTTCGTCACTGATGCTGTCCTTCATCAGAGGATGGTGCCTGGGGAGTCTGGGAAGTCTGTGCTGAGCTTCCACTGGATGTTCAACTTCTTTCTGCAGGACAACACAAATTCACACTCATTACATGCAGCGACACACACACACAAAATACAACAGACTTTCACAAACAAGAGCTCGTAAAAACCCCCTAGTGATTTATGATGGAACTGCAATGGAATTGGGATGATGCGAAAGAAATAGCCAGTTAAATTAGAAAAAAAATGAAACGTGTAAATAATCCTGAATGAACTCAGAACACTGTTTGTTGTGCAAATCAGCATCTTCTTCACTAACCACCCACAAATTCAAAGCTAAATGCACAGAAATGCATTTACTGTTGCTGTTATCGCTGAGCATTTAAAGTGAGTTATTGCCATTATTTTCAGCACTTTCCTTTCCGTGTAAATTAGACTTATTATATTATTATATTGCCTGGAGCGATTAACATCACACTACTACTGCTCCCTGGAAAGCAGGTGGTACACAAACTATTAAAAGAGTTGTTCATGCACATCATTAATTGGTGGCAGGAGTTATTCATCAGATGACGAAGAGCGCTGCAAGCATGCATATATCCAGACGCGTGATGCAGTTGAGTGCAATTTCATCATTTTAAATAGCTGGGACTGTGGCAGTGGGATGGTGCTGTACAGTTACATCTACTACTGCTACTACTGAGTCTACTGCATCCTCCAATCTACAGCATAGGCATTCAATAAGAAGAAACAAATCTAGCACTAATTTGTGGATTTGCATTATAAAGTGCTGCAGGAATAAGTCCTAAATTCTTTTGGTTCTATCATCAATGTTTTTTTTTGAATGGGGTTTTGTTTAAATGCCTGAAATAAAGTCTGTGGTGAACAACAAAAGCTCAAGATATTTTCATGTTTTAATCTACAAAAAATACATTACTTCTTTGGAAAAATACAGTTGTTTAGTGTCTAAATGGAACTACAGATGCTGTCAGGGTCGGGAAACTTATCTACTCACTAGTCGCTTTTACAGACTAATCACACTCTTGCAAACTATTCTAAGGCAAAACTAATGGAAGCTTAGTGATGCCGAATGGGGTGTACGTTTACAGCCTTACTTTAGCTTTTTAACTTTGGTGACTGTATTTAGGCTTTGAAATTCATTAAAGTTGTTTCATGTCTTCCTTTCTTCAGTTGTAAGAATTTTTTTTTTTTTTAGGAAAACATTTCAGGACTTCTCTTCATATAATGGACTTCTATGGTGCCCCCGAGTTTGAACTTCCAAAATGCAGTTTAAATACAGCTTCAAAGGGCTCTAAACAATCCCAGCCGATGAAGAAGGGTCTTATCTAGCGAAACGATCAGTTATTTTCTCTCTCTTTTTTTTTTTTTTTTTTACAATTTATATACTTTTTAACCTCAAATGCTCATCTTGTCTAGCTCTGCATGAGCTCTGTGTATTCCGGTTCATGACAGTTAGGATATGTCGAAAAACCTGAAATGTTTTCCTCAAAAAACATAATTTCTTTATTATTAAAGAAAGAAAGACATGAACATCTTGGAAGACAAGGGGATGAGTACATAATCTGTACATTTTTGTTCTGGAAGTGAACTGCTCCTTTAAACAAAGTCAGACAGCACATACGCACCTTGATGTCCTCTTGAGACTCGCTGTCGGAGTCGCTGTCTCGGTCTCTCTCATGCCGAATGCGTGGTTCGAGATCACTGTAATCTCCTTTAGCATAGCTGTGGACATGCAGCACCTCCGCTGGGCTCAATGTTCTCTGGAAGATGTGCTGGACTGCGGGTGGACACACCTGACTGCCTCCCGCTGACACATAGCTATACTGCGACTCGCTGACCTTAAGGTTGATGGCGCTGCTGCTGGGTTCAATGATGACATCATATGTGTGGGCGGAGTTAATGCTGGGCTTGTGTTCAGGGCTGAGGGTGATGCTGCCGAGACCTGGTTGGACATCACAGATGTAGGCGGAGTTAACGCTGAGTTCGTGTTTAGGGCTCATGGTGATGTCGCTGGGTTCTGTGGTGACATCACAGCTCTGGGTGGAGCTAATGCCAGATTCATGTTTAGGGCTGATGATGTTGCCAAGTTCTGGTTGGATAGCACAGGTGTGGGCGGAGTTAATGGCGGGTTCGTGTTGAGGGTTGACGGTGATGTCGCTGGGTTCTGAGGTGGCATCATAGCTGTGGGCGGAGCTAATGCCAGGTTCATGTTTAGGGCTGATGGTGATGTTGCCGAGTTCTGGTTGGACATCACAGATGTAGGCGGAGTTAACGCTGGGTTCGTGTTGAGGGTTGACGGTGATGTCGCTGGGTTCTGTGGTGACATCATAGCTGTGTGCGGAGCTAATGCCAGGTTCATGTTTAGGGCTGATGGTGATGTTGCCAAGTATTGGTTGGATATCACAGCTGTGGGCGGAGCTTATGCTGGGTTCATTTTCAGCACTGATGGTTATGTTGCTGGGTGCTGGTTGGACATCACAGCTGTGGGCTGGGCTAATGCTGGGTTCATTTTCAGCACTGACGTTGATGTCGATGGGTTCTAATTGGACATCACAGCTGTGGGCGGAGTTCATGCTGGGATCATTTTCAACACTGACATTGATGTCACTGAGTTCTAGTTGGACATCACAGCTGTGGGCGGTGCTTATGCTGGGTTCATTTTCAGCGCTGATGGTTATGTCGCTGGGTGCTGGTTGGCCATCACAGCTGTGGGCGGAGCTAATGCTTGGTTCATGTTTAGTGCTGATTGTGACGTCGGTGGGTTCTGGTTGGCCATCACAGCTGTGGGCGGAGCTAGTGCTGGGTTCGTTTTCAGCACTGGTGGTTATGTAGCTGGGTGCTGGTTGGACACCACAGCTGTGGGTGGGGATAAAGCTGGGTTCATTTTCAGTGCTGGTGGTTATGTCGCTGGGCGCTGGTTGGACAGCACAGCTGTGGGCGGAGCTTACGCTGAGTTCATGTTCAACGCTGACAGTGATGTCGGTGGGTTCTGGTTGGGTATCACAGCTGTGGGCAGAGCTAAAGCTGGGTTCATTTTCAGCGCTAATATTGATGTCACTAGTTTCTATTTGGACATCACAGCTGTGGGCGGAGCTTATGCTGGGTTCGTGTTGAGAGCTGACGCTGATGTCATCAAAGCTGTAGGCGGAGCTAATGCTAGGTTCATTTTCAGTGTTGACGGTGTTGTCGCTGGGTTCCGACTGGACATCACAGCTGTGGGCGGAGCTAATGCTGGGTTCGTTTTCAGCGGTGATGGTGATAGCAGTGGGTTCTGATTGGACATCACAGCTGTGGGCGGAGCTAATGCTGGGTTCGTTTTCAGCGGTGATGGTGATAGCAGTGGGTTCTGATTGGACATCACAGCTGTGGGCGGAGCTAATGCTGGGTTCATTTTCAGCGCTGATATTGATGTCACTAGTTTCTATTTGGACATCACAGCTGTGGGCGGAGCTTATGCTGGGTTCGTGTTGAGAGCTGACAGTGATGTCGCTGGGTTCTGTGATTACATCACAGGTGTGGGCGGAGTTAACATTGGGTTCGCGTTTAGGGCTGATGGAGATGTTGCTGAGCTTTGGTTGAGCATCAAAGGTGTGAGAGGAGTTAATGCTGGGTTCGTGTTCATCGATGCCTGTAATGTCGCTGGGTTCTGGTTGGGCATCATAAGTGTGGGAGGAGTTAATGCCAGGCTCACTTGGACTAGGGATGATAGTATTTACAGTGTTGTTGCTAGGTTCTGCAGAGACATCACAGGTGTGGGCAGAGGTAATGCCATGTAAAGAGGAGATGCTGCTGGTAGATATAGATATGAGAGGCGTGACGTCAGTGGCAGGGATGTCACTGGAACACGAATGGGGTGTGATGTCACTCTGCTGGGCATCAGCGAGGTCACCATTTGGAGTAATGTCATCGGGCTTGCTTTGGACATCACAGCTCTGAGTGACGTGTTCGGACTGAGAGGCGACATCACTGCTTGGAACTTCATCATCAGCGATGCTGTTTGTGGATTGTGAGGATGAGGTGACGTCAGTGGGTTCAAAGGGAGTGATATCATCTCTTTGCTGCGTTGTGATGTCACTGCTGGAGGTGGGGTTTGATGGCGAGAGCTCCACCTCCATGCAGGGATGTGCTTGATTCTCTTGCTGTTGTGGAGGTGGGGTATCTGTCTCCATCGTCTCCTCAGCTTGTACATCACCTGCAGAAATACACATTGGTTGCTTAGTATTTTTATTACTGCATCGCCTGTGTATAATTTGCTGTATAAGAGGCTCTACCTGGGTCAGCGGAGATGGATTGTCCATTCTTGTTGTCTGTCTCAGCCTGGCTGAGTTTGGCTTTCTTCTTCTCAACTTCCTCCTCTTCTTCTACCTTCACTTGATTGTCTTCTTTTGCTTCATTGTCAGTGCTGGGTCTGAGCCGCTTCTGCCCCACATTCTGCTTTGGACTGCTACTGTATGAAGAGAAAGGGGAAAAAAAGCTAATTTAATTCATGAACCATCACAAAGTGTGCTTTAAGCAAGAGATGTAGCCCTAAGGAGAACTGAGACAAATTGTATTACAGCATAAAAACTAAAGAGCATGTTTATAGTATATTTACTGCTATAACACAATTACTAAAAGGCAAAATGCATTCAATTTTTCAATTTTTGTTGGTTGAAATAGTAATTATCATCTAGTTTTCTAGTCAGGTACTATATCTTTTAGCATATCCTTCAAAGGTGTTTACTTCAGTTCAGTGTTATTTTAGTATTATTTATAATTTGAATACATAATATGTGTTTTTTTATATTTATATTTAGCTTTTAATTTTTATTTCAGCTTACGTAATTTTAGAACAATGAATGAAGACCTTTGGGTTTCTGTGTGTAGTTGACAGTGTTTTTTTTTCCCTGAAGAAAGGCTCCTTCTATGTCCATAAAATTATGCTCTGGTTAGATTTGTGCAGTATCTTGTAATAGCCAAAAATAGTTTGGAATTATGTGAATGAGGACTTGAGTGCTTAACATTTATAAGCAAATCAAACTCCCATCAGCATTTTAGAAAAACATTTTACACACCTGTTGATCTGCTCTGAAGTGCTGCTTGGTTCTTCATCACTAACAGGCTTCTTTTCCTCTACCTCCAGACCTCCTTTCTCTGCTTCTGCGTTCTCCTTTGCATCTGTTTCACTTTTCACTGTTTCAGTTTTGTCCTCCTCTCGTCCGTCCGAGTTTGCTTTCTGCTCCTCTCCGGTCTCTGTTTCTCCTTTCTTCTCCTGCTTTTCTGCTTTGCTGCTATCACTGAGCTCTCCTGTCTCACTCTCTGTCTTTCCATCTGTCAGGAACTCTGCCGCCTCTGGCGTGGGCTTTGAGTGGTCAATGGGCACATTGTCTTTTCCTGCTTTCCAAAGTTTATAGCGTTCTGGCTGGAACTTGCGAACAAACAGATCCATGGATATTTTCACCATGTCCTTCCGGCAGGAACACTAAGAAAGAGATGCACATCAACAAACAAAAACATACCTGCGGTACCATACTTTAGATCTAAATACTCAAAACTGGGGGTAAACAGTGTATGCGAAATAACATACTAATGTTGCCAGCTTTCCATAATCGATCCATCGTTGGGTGGCGAAGTTAGTGGATTCTGCACAGTTAAAGCCATGGTTAAACCCAGCGTGATATCCAAACGGAAACGTCACAATGAACTGGCCTGCTTCCTGTGTGACCTGAGGAATTGAGCAGAAAGAAGTCAAATCATTAGATAAAATCAGCAATGACACAATGAGATGATAAAAATCAAGTTACTGACCTTTTCAAAGGGTATTCCATACTTCCTCAGAATTGACGGTGAAATTAAAGTCATTTTATGTCGCAGGAAGGCTTCGCAACTTTGGGCGCTTCCAGGAAAAAATCCTGCATGAATGAAAATGAAAAGAGTACTCAGTTAATGAGCAGCTGAAGAAGATGGTACTAATGGTATGTTTTTAGAAGACTACTGTACCTTTCGCAAGACGCTCCAATCGTTTCCCATGTTCTGGAGGCACAATGTACCTGCAGAAAAGTGTGTTTTTAATTCAAGATGAAGTAATAATGCTTTTAAAATCTCTTTAGGAAAGTATAAATATTATTAGGGTTGGTAAACTTTTTTAATGCTTTGGGAACAAAAAAAATAATAATTTTTTTTATATATATATATATATATATATAAATTAAATAACTGTTTTTTATTTTCATATATTTTAAAGTGTAATTTATTCGTGTGATCAAAGCTGAATTTTCAGCATCATTTCTCAAGTCTTCAGTGTCACATGATTGTTCAGAAATCATTCTTTTATGCATATTTGCTGCTCAAGAAATATTTCTGATTATTATAAATATTGAAAACAGTTTTGCTGCTTCATATTTTTGTAGAAGCGTGATGCACTGTTTACAGGATTCTTCAATGAATAGAAAGTTTTTATATAAAAGTTTTAAATATTTTATAACATTATAAAGTGACTTTTGACCAATGCATCCTTGCTAGATATAGTAATTTCAAAAAGTAAACATGAACAAATGAGCTTGCTTTTTTAAATGAATCTGCTAAAAAGTCTCAGCTGAGAAAAAAAATCTCAATGCTGACCAAAAACTAGATTTGTTACATTCCTATCCTTACAAGTTGTGACATTACCAGGACTTGGGTTCTCCAAAGTGCAGGTAGTTGATGCTGTAGAGATCCATGTCCTCTGTGTGCCAGGCGAACGTGCTCTTCCACATCCCGAAATAAAGATATGGAGTGTTTACTCCTTTGATTGTGATTCCGCTCTCTCTCTCCACCGTGTCCAAAATAGTGTTCAGACGGCCAATATTCCACTCCGTAACGTCCTGTATACAGTCACATAGTTATTTGTAATCATTGCATAGCACTATTATCACATTGTAAACAACGGCTGTAACTGAAACAACAGTTAAAAATGTGTCATTGATAAAAAGGCCAGATTACTCACTGGATCGTAGAGGGTTCCACTGACGTCTGCTCCATATAGTGGTGGATTGAATGTTAAATTCTTCCAATATTTCCTCTCTAGTTCATCAAAATCAGCATATCTGGGATTACAGAACCTGCAGTCGAATCAGAAAAACATTTTACTATGGTGACAACATGATAGGACATTCTCAGTGCGTGTATCTCTGAGCAAAAAAGAAACAAGATTTGAGAAGTAGGCTCAGATATTATTAGATAACACTAAGTTTGTCTGTTCTATCAGACTTACACTACCATTCAAAAATCTGGGGTCAGTAATCAAAAGCTTAAATTATAATGTAACAAAAAAATCTAGTATAAATATATATGCTGTTCTTTTGAACTTTATATTAATTAAAGAATTCAGAAAAAATGTAATTCCATAAAAATATAAAGATGCCGAAAGAACTGTTTTCAATATTGTTTTCAAATGTTTCTTGAGCATTAAATCAGCATATTAGAATGATTTCTGAAGGATTACGTCACACTGAAGACTAGCGTGACGATGCCAAAATTTCAGGTTTTACCACAGGAATAAATTACATTTTAACATACTGCTGCTCAAAAGTTAAGGATCAGGTAAGACTTGTCATATAAAAAAGTCTCTTATGCTCTTCAAGGCTGCATTTATTTGATCAAAAATACAGAAAAAAACAGTAATATTGCAAAATTTGATTACAATATAAAATAATGTTTTTTATTCTAATATATTTTAAAATATACTTTATTCTTGTGATTCTAAGCTGGATTTTCATCAGCTGATACTTTAGAAATCATCAGAGAACAGCATCTATGCTATCACTTTTTATTAATTTAACACATCCTTGGAGAATTAAAGTATTAATTTCTTTCAAAAAAATAAAGAACAAAAATTTACTGACTCCAAATTTTTGAACAGTAGCATATATTGTTATAAAACCTTTCTATTTTAAATAAATGCTGTTTTTTAACCTTTCATTGATCAAAGAATACTGAAAAAAATATTAAGCAGCACAGCTGTTTTCAACATTGATTATAAATCAGCATATTAAAATGATTTCCGAAAGAACGTGAAACTGAAGACTGAAGTAATGATACTGAAAATGTAGCTTAGTATCACAGGAATAAATTATTATTTTTTTATATATTCACATAGAAAAGTTATTTTAAATTGAAATAATATTTCACAATATTACAGTGTTTTCTGTATTTTTGATCAAATAAATACAGCCTTGATGAGCATAAGAAAACCATTTAAAATCTTACTGATCCCAAACTTTTGAGCAGCAGTGTATATTACAATAGAAACGATTTATTTTCATTTGTAATAATATTTCACAATATTACAGTTTTTACCGTATTTTTGATCAAATAAATTCAGCCTTACTGAGCAAAAATGACTTCTTTCAAAAACATAAAAAAATTGTACAAACCCCAAATTTCTGAATAGCAATGTAGTTAAACCAGCAAAAAAAGGAGAAAAAGTCATGTCATAGATAGAGAATGTTATTACTTTAAAATATTTTTTACACTGATTAATCCTGCATAATAACTCTAGAAAGTTTTTTTAAGAAGCCAATTATGTTTTAATTCTTTAAACAATTCTTTGGGCATCAGGGTTTAACTGTATCAAAATATCAGTGTTTTTCTGCTCACTTGTCTGTGTTGGCAGTTTTGCGGAACTCGCAGACAGTCATTGGCTTCTTCTGGATGTTGTACTGAGTGAAGAGACCTGATTGGCCAGTGACCACCTGCTGAATAGGGGCGGGAATCACCAGGTCATCAATGTCATCATAGGTGCGCCGGGGCTTCCAGTCCTTTGGTGGCACCACCTGACGAACAAGCACATCGGTCAGCTATGCAAAATTTCATCCACAAGCATTTAGAGCTGAATAAAAATGTTATACACTAACCCTAGCCATCCCGGCTCTGTGAGCCCCCTGCGACTCCATGTATGCAATGTATCTGTTGAAGTCTTTGAACTCCTCTTTTGTGGGATGAAAGGTCATGATCTTGGAAACAGGACTCTGGGAGCTTTGAGAGACCGAGTCCGAAGCCATTCTGCCACTTGGACTGTAGGAGAAACAAAAACATGATCATTTCAACAACAAACACATAAACAAAACAAAATACATAACATACTTTTTTTTACATTGTTACATTTAATTATAACTTCTTGCTCCACAAACCATTACCTAACCAACAAATAAACTCCACTACTAGGCAAGACAATTTAGTAACACATTTAAACATATATACAATTATGTTGTGATTCAAAATATTGCATAAGGAAAAGAGAAAGCCATTTAGTTTTAAACATTAAAAAATATATATATATTTATTTTAGAAAATAATAAAAAAGCTCAGTTTCAAAAAGTATTTAAGGGGAGACCCTGCAGGCGAAAAGTTTGAGATTTTGTGTTTTTTGTTTTTAGACTAGTGGAAAGAAAACATCCAGAAAACACTGTTAGGTGTTTCTTTTATAGCACTTGGCTTATTATGAATTAATCATATAAACAATATAATAATTAGTTTTCATAAAATAATTATACATTTTTAATTATAAATAGTTTAAAGATTATATTTAGATATAATTATAAAAATAATAATAGGCAGATAATCCAGATAACCATTAATAATATAAATAAGGACAGAAAAAGTATAAATAATTACAACCTGTTGGAAGAATTAAATACAAACAATAACAAGGTTGATTAAAGCACATTGATTAGATTAATATTGATTTAAACAGAAAAAAAATCGACTGAAATAACTTGTGACAGTTGACAAGGAGTTCATAGACTTTACTTACAGAAATACACTTAATGAGCTGTTCTAATCAAATTAACATTATATGATAAACCAAATGCAGCTTCAAATGCAGAAATACACTCACTGCACTTTATTCAAGCAATAAAAACATTAACCCACTGTACTGTTATGTTTATGAATACTGAAGCACCTGTAAACTCACACTAGCATGCTAGCTTACATTAGCCTGATGAGCACATCATATCTAATCATTCAGAGTGTTTAATGAGAAAGCATCTTATTTATGAATCTGTCATGATCTCATCATTATGTTCTCCTCAGGACCATTAAAAGTTTCGACCCCGAAATCTCTCAAACTCACAGCAAAAAACAACAACAAACACACTGACGGCTAAAGCCGCTCAAATCAACACAAACTTACTTCTGTCACACACACACACACAGCGCTTTAGCTCAACACACACACGGTCATAGCCATTCAGACAGTGTAATAAACGGCTTTTTGTAGTGTATAACTGTGTTATTACATGAATTATTGATCCGCTCCAAACTTTGATGAGCCTAGTGGCTAACTACTGTAAACACCGACATCCACACACTACAACATACATCAAATCACTCCACACACTAATAAACCCGATCATATGTGTCAGGAGAGGGCGAGACGAGTTTACTCACGGGTGTCGCGGGCTCAGCTGAAGGGTGTTGAGGGCGCAACTCAGAAAAACAGCGCAGAAAAAGACGATTGCAGATCAGACATGTCCTCCATTAGAGTGCAGCACGACTGCGCATGCGCGCCCACTGTTTACAAAGATGGAAGAAGGCGTTCCCCTGCGCGCGCCCCCTAATCAACTCACTCCACATGAACCCTATGGGGCCTTATAGATGATATGGAAAATTATCTCTGCATGAACGATAGGGGGACATAGAATATGAATTTTAGATATAATCAGATACAATAGAGCTTATACAAACTACACATGCTCCTCGTGTCATATATCACATATATAAACCATAGTATATTGATATTTTATAAATTATTCGTATATAGATAAAGAATTGTATAGATGCAGAATCATATAGATTATATAACCATGTTATCTTTCTATTACTGGGGCCATATGGATATAGAATAAACAAATGGATTATAGTTCATGTAAATTTACTATGCATTCTAATGGGAGCCTTTCCATACATGTTCCGATTGGCCTATAGTGTTTATTTTATACTTATAAATGGTATAGCTCATATATATAGCAAATACTTTATATATAGCACTGAAGTGACTTTGACTTGTAGTATATGAACGTTACAGATTATATGTAGCCCTGGACCTCAAAACCAGTCATAAGGTTAAATTTTACAAAACTGAGATGTATACAACATATGAAAGCTCAATAAATAAGCTTTCTATTGATGTATGGTTTGTTAGGATAGGACAATATTTGGCCCGAGATACGTCAATTTGAAGTTCTGGAATCTGAGGGTGCAAAAAAATTAAAATACTGAGAAAATCACCTTTAAAGTTGTCCAAATTAAGTTCTTAACAATGCATATTACTAATCAAAATTACATTTTAATATATTTATAGCAGGAATTTTACAAAAAATCTTCATGGAACGTGATCTTTACTTAATTTCCTAATGATTTTTGGCATAAAAGAAAAATCAATAATTTTGACCCATACAATGTATTTTTGGCTATTGCTACAAATATACCCCAGCGACTTAAGACTGGTTTTGTGGTCTAGGGTCACATATATTATTTGTATATAGATAACTCGGTGTATGCATCACTTCAGTCTATAATAAGACAAATAGCAGTGTATAATAAATTGAACACATTATATATGTGATTCTATACATCTCTTATGACTCATTAAATCCATATACAGCCATTTAGATGTTATATACTGCACAAAAAAGTCAAAAGCTTACATACACCTTTCAGAATCTGCAAAATGTTAAGTATTTTACCAAAATAAGAGGATCATACAAAATGCATGGTATTTTTTATTTAGTACTGACTATAAGATATTTCACATAAAATAAAAAAATTACACATAGTCCACAAGAGAAAATAATACTTGAATTTATAAAACTGAGTTTACATACCTGAATAATCCACAGCTTTGATTTTTTTTTTTTTTTTTTTTTTGTGATATTTGTTCATGAGTCCCTTGTTTGTCCTGAACAGTTAAACCACCCGATGTTCTTCACAAAAATCCTCCAGGTCCAACAAATTATTATTATTATTATTATTTTTTTGTGTATTTGAACCCTTTCCAACAATGACTGTAAGATTTTGAGATCCATCTTTTCACACTGAGGACAACTGAGGGACAACTATTACAGAAGGTTCAAATGCTTACTGATGCTTCAGAAGGAAAAACCTTCATGCATTAAGAGCCCGGGGGTGAAAACTTTTGAACAGAACGAGAATGTGAACATTTTTCACATTTTGCCTAAATATTATTATTTTTTTAATTTAGTACTGCTCTCCAGAAGCTACAGAAGATGCTTACATGTTCCCCAGAAGACAAGATAATTCAAAAGTTTTCACCCCCGGCTCTTAATTCATCATGTTTGCTTGTGGAGCATCAGTAAGTGTTTGATCCTTCTGTAATAGTTGCATATGAGTCCCTCAGTTGTCCTCAGTGTGAAAAGATGGATCTCAAAATTATACAGTCATTGTTGGAATAGGTTCAAATACACAAAAATGCTAAAAAACAAAAAAAATTGTGGGACCTGAAGGACTTTTCTGAAGAACAGCAGGCAGTTTAACTGTTTATGACAAACAAGGGACTCATGAACAACCATCACTAAACATTTTTCTTTCTTGTGGACTATATTTAAACATCTTTTATGTGAAATATCTTATTTACTTTTGACTTCAACAGCATAGAACTACAGACTTATTTATCCCACTCCATAGATCTTAACAGAACCATATATTGCCAATTTGAATATATAGACATTATTTTTAAAACTCACTTTAAATCGAGGCATACTGACACAAATATTTAAATTCAACAGATAATATATGTTACCTGTGTATTAAAAAAGCATACAGCAACGTCTCTTTGCAATTAATGTTGAATGACTATGGTTTGTTTTTTGTTTTAACCTTAAGACAAATTGTTGGTTTTCAGAGCACCTGTTAAAAATGTGCAGCTGAATTATCTGTGTATCTCCAGCAATAAACAAAGACATTGATCATTGTCTCCAAACTGGTAATTAGGCTTAATTATTTGTTAATTGTTAATCTACATTGGGAAACAACATCTCTGACCTCAGACCAAAGGGACAATTTGTGCCTAATTAGTGAGATAATTAGCTTCCAATAGAATTAGTAAACTTTCCTGTCCGGTCTCTGAGATTTTTGGAGGAGGACTAATGTCTCCAGGTGTTCCAGAACTAATGAATCACGTAGAACAGACAGAATCCAGTCCACATGCCTTCACATTAAACCGCAATGGCCGGTGGGCTGACTAGCTTTGGCTGCGGAGCTCTGGCTTCCTGGCAAGGACACAAACACACTGGAGAGGGACCAGCCATCTGTTCCCGGGAAATGTGCTGAAGGAATCGGGAGCCCCACAATAAACGTGTACCAAACCCAATTAAGCATTTTATTAACACATATTTCTCTCCTTTTTATTAACAAATAGAAAACAGACCGCCTGTACAACAGATTGAATGGCGTTTCGTCTCTACGCGAGCACAAAGCGAAATGACGTGGTGTCCGCATTATCATCTCGCTTTGTGCTCAGGCCATAGGAGGAAAGAAACACTTGAGTATGCACATATTTTCAGTCCGATGATGCTGTCGCGACGTTACGGGAGATTTGTCTTTACGAGCCACAGTGAGAAATGATCGGATGGCCGTTAATACCACATGTGGAGAGTTCAGGAGGGTTCGTATTCCCAGCCTCAGCCCGTGAGAGGCCAGTCATCTCTTCTCTGCCGCAGATTTCCCCACTTCAGCGAATGACGGATGGCCGTGGTTCTACTAGAGGTACGTGACGGCTGTACATGTGTGTGCGCGGGTCTGTCGGGCTGAGACCTTTGACCTCAGCTGACCCGCCGTGGGATAAAGACTTTGCTGCGGCAGCAGGAACACCGTTTTTCTCGTCTTTCTTTTCACTCGAGAACGGAGGGCTTCCAGAAAGCGTCTGTTTACTGCTATTCAGAGCAGAACGGCTCTCGTTTCATTGGTTTATTCGGTGTCCTTAACTGACGGCAGGTTCATTAAGGTCGCGTTTCATCTCTTTTATACTTGATTACACTGTTTTATAAAGTATCAGGAGGTGAAAAGGTTGTTTTAATCTTATAGATTTTTTTTATATAAAAGTTCCCCTTTTCCCACCAAATAAAAGTAGATCATTAAAATATAATAATGATAAAAAGTAAGAAATCATCAGCAGCTCTGAGTACACCCTTATATGGTATAAGTAACCTGGGTCATGTGAAAATACATGTCCACATGTGCTAAAAAATAACTCAACATATATACGAAAAAATGATAAAGGAGGAATAATAACAATAATAATAAAAAGAACCCCTTAGATATGCAATGATCAGCATAAATGATACAAATATTGTATTTTCTGACATTTCTACCAATCGTAATGATGATACAACAATAATAATAATGATAATAATAAAAAACAATAGCTGATGATGTTGATCGATATGAAGATGAAAGGATCATAATCATAAAGCAGTAAGGTAATACAGAGACAGGAGCTGTGCATTAGAGACCAGAATGAAGCATCAGTTGCTGTTTTCAGAGAGAGGAACAGAATTGCGATGAAGTTCCAGTGATTTTTTCCTCTCTTCTGATTGGCCGTTTCTCTCTGTCTGTCTTTCAGTCTCTCTCTCTCTTCCTCCAGCAGTGGTGACTGAATAGGTAGGATGATTATGGCTCAGAAACAAGTGGCGGCTCTCCGTTCTGAGGCATTCTGGGAGTGGTTACGTTGCATAGTGATCGAAGCTGCCCAGGTACTCCAGAGCTGCTCTGTAGCACAACTGGTACTGGTCCTGAACACATGGGATGCACATGTTAAAACACAGACTAAAACATCCTCAACTAATGCTTTGCCTAAAAATGAAAAGTCTGATTTGCAGTAAATAACAACATGAGAGAGTGTCAGGTTTACCTCTGTCTGTACCATGGCAGGTCTCTGCGTGCGGAGCGTTTTTATGGTCTGGAACATGTCCACCACCCCTTCATACCTCATCCGCTCCAGAACAATACTTAAAGTGATGAAGACCCCTGTTCTGCCCACACCAGCACTGAGACAGAGAGAAACAGAGAGAGAAAGACAACGGTTCAGCTCACATCGATAAAATTCGTTTTTTAAAAGAAGTCTCTTCTGTGTAATAAACCTGCATTTATTCGTTGATTAAAAATACATTAAAAAAGTAATATTATTTTATTATTATTTAAATTAAAATAACTGTTTTCCATTTGAATATATTTTAAAGTGTAATTTATTTCTGTGATCAAAGCTTAATTTTCAGCATCATTACTGCAGTCTTCAGTGTCACATGATCCTTCAGAAATAAACACTTGTAATGTTTTTTGTTGTTTATTTGATTAAAAATTAGTGGTGGGCCGTTAACGTGAGACTCTTATCGGGCGATAAAAAAAATATTTCAAAGTTGGGTTGGGAGCTGGGTCTAAACTACGTAAGCTATGATGACTTCCACCTTGATATTTTAGCGCGAATTGCACTGTAGGAGGCGAGAACGAGTCTTCAACTTCTGTGAAATTACCACATCAAATGAGACGTGCAAACATGGATGCAGCTATGAAGCCGCTTCAGGGCAGGTGCATTGCTAGACCCTTTTTACTGGGGCACGTGCCCCAGTGAAAATCTGCTGTGCCCCAGTAAAATCTCAAGTTTGAGTTATAATTTACTTTGATAATCCCGAAATAAAGACATTAAACTACATGCAACAACTGAATTGACGCTTCTAAAAGCAACGCAGTTTAATGGAAGACTATGCACGCAGAAATCCATGCCCGTGCGCGTCTGTGTATTTAACGGCAACGCGCACGTCGTGCAGCCTTTTGCGCAGAAGTACTTGGTTACACAAGTTTGTATAGGTAATTATGTTGTAAATGCAATTGTCAAGCAGTTTATGATGCATTTTGGAAACAGGAGATGAGCGCCTGATCTAATGCGTCACCTGGCCCGTTCTCGAAGACTTACTTTTAGTCATTATTTGGGTAGCACACATATTCTGAAAATGCCTTCATCAGAATTCAAATTAGCCATTTTAATCTAGATTAATCTACTGTAGATTAAAAAAAAATATCTATGCCCACCCCTATTAAAAATACAGTAAAATCAGTAATATTGTGAAATATTATTACAATTTAAAATAGCTGTTTTCCACGTGGCTATATTTTAAAATGTAATTTATTTCTGTGATCAAAGCTTAATTTTCAGCATCATTACTGCAGTCTTCAGTGTCACATGATCTTTCAGAAATCATTCTAATATGCTGATTTGCTGCTCAAGATACAATTCTTGCTACATTTTTGTTATGTTGAAAACAGCTGAGCTCTTTTTTTGAAACCTTGATCAATTTAATTTTTTCAATTTAATTAATTTTTTTAATGAATAGGAAGTTCATAAAAACAGCATGCATTTATAATAGAAATCTTTTATAACATTATAAATGTCTTTGCTGTCACTTTTGATCAATTTAATGCATCCTTGCTGAATAAAAGTATTATTTCTTCTGAAAAAAAAAATCGTACTGACCCTAATATTTAATATATCAATATATGCTACAAACACATACTACGTGGTCTGCCACACTCGTTTATTCTGCTTCTCACCTGCAGTGGACAGTAATTGGTCCATCCTGTCCAAACTGCTCCTTGGTTTTGTGGACTTGGCCAATGAAATCAATAAAGCCCTCTCCTGTCTTTGGCACGCCTTGTTCTGGCCAATCGGTGAACTGAAACTGGCGGATCGTCCTAGACTGGCCATCCTGAGAGAGAATGAAAGAGTGTTGTAAGAGAGTGATTTAAAGACACAGTACAGCTGAAGTCATACACACACGTCTGATCCACTCACCCTGGCGTCTGTGACTTTAAACTCCCGTAAGATGTACTGCGGCATGTTGTATTCAGCCATGGGGTCCACAACGAAGTACTGGTAGCGTGCGGATCTCTCTGCAGGCCAGTACTGATGACACTTCTCCTGTGGAGCCGAACACACACGATTACAAGACTGGCTCACACTTTGCTTTGTCAAAACCCCAATGTTATTATTTTATTCATTTTTTTGCCTTTTGTCTCTTTGGTGTAATGCACAAAATGACGGCCTGAGGCCTGCATACAACTAGCTGATTTTCAGCATCATTAATATTTCATTAGTCATTCGAGAATCAGAGTATTTTTGTAATAATTGCAGTAGAGTATTCAGACATTTTGCTCAGCAAACCAACATCCACAATGGATGTTTATTTTGTTATTATTATTTGCTACACTTAAATCAGTCCCTCCAGGATTTTGCGCTCTTGCAATTGCAAAAATGAATGCAAATATAAGCAAGCCTCTCATTGTTTGCAGCAGTTTGCATTATTTTAAAATTTTCCCTGAGAGAGAAGCAATGACAACTAATCAAAACCCATAAATCTAAGCTGAACTGATTTCAGTAATTATTTACAGTAACAGTACACTTACTGTCGCTTATACAGTTGAGGTCAAAAGTTTACATACACCTTGCAGAATGTTAATTATTTTACCAAAATAAGAGGGATCATACGTTATTTTTTATTTAGTACTGACCTGAATAAGATATTTCACATAAAAGACATTTACATATAGTCCACAAGTGAAAATAATAGTTGAATTTATAAAAATTATCTTGTTCAAAAGTTTACATACACTTGATTCTTAATACTGTGTTGTTACCTGAATGATCCACAGCTGTGTTTTTTTTGTTTAGTGATAGTTGTTCATGAGTCCCTTGTTTGTCCTGAGCAGTTAAACTGCCCGCTGTTCTTCAGAAAAATTCTTCAGGTCCCACAAATCCAAAGAATTTGTGAGACCTGAAGGATTTTTCTCTGAAGAACAGCAGACAGTTTAACTGTTCAGGACAAACAAGGGACTCATGAACAACTATCACAAAAAAAGCACAGCTGTGGATCATTCAGGTAACAACACAGTATTAATAATCACACGTATGAAAACTTTTGAACAACGTATTTTATGTGAAATAACTTATTCAGGTCAGTACTAAATAAAAAATAACATATATTTTGTATGATGTTCAGATTCTGCAAGGTGTATGAAAACTTTTGTCCTCAACTGTTCAATGCAAAACAGCACAAAATATGCTGCAAATAGCTGCAGCATATTAAAGCGTATTATTATTTTAGCATCATTGATATACAATTATACATTTTGGTAATATTTTGAATTGATTTAAATGTCTATATAACTCTATATAACAGTTTGAGTTTTTTTAGTTCTTCAACTTAAACTAAACGAAAATGCGAAATGTAAAAAAATAAATAAAGCTTTTTAAATAAAGTTTTCTTTTATATATATTCTTTATTTCAAGATTTTTTTGTTTGTTTTATTTTTAGAATTTAATGATAATAACCCTGCTACAAAGTTGAACATAACTGAGCCATGTTTCACAAACCAGTCAATTCCCAATGGATGCAATCAAGAGCCGTCCCATATTTAGCCTTTTTGAAGATCTTGTTTCACTCACATTACAAAAGTACAATGGGTTCCAAAGAGTCATTTACATTGACTTTGTTCACTTTGATGTGTGCAGTAATGTGAGAATTTGTCATATTAATAATGGCATGGACTCACCCGTCCCATCTCTCTGAGCTTCGTCAGCATCACCACGATGGTGGAGTTGTGCTCCCAAAGCATCCTCCAGAAGTCCTCCGTGGTTTCAGAGAGAGGACCTTGTGTGGCGATATATGCCTTCTGCTGCCTGCAGAAACAACACATGAAGACACAGAATAAAAACACTGGAATTTAACACAGAATGCTTATGAACAGCTCTCTTCAGGACTGACAAGTGTAGATGTAGTGATTCCTCTAGGTTGACAGCAGGAGGCGCTGCGGCTCCATCACTGCAATCATAAATGCAAACGACAGACAGACAAGGAGATAAAGCTGCAGGGAGAGAGAGAGAAAGAGAGGAAACACTGGACAGAGAACGAGTGAGAGAGTGTGAGACGGGTGAGAAAGACGCTGGGTGTGGAGGATGAGACAGAGAGATGTGATTGTGAAGTGAAGGCAGGAGAGCTGTGGATCACTCAAACTGTGTCACGCTGCGCTGGTGTCCTAGCCTGGAAAAAATCCAGACCCTAATCTATTAAGATTAAGGGTCTGGCATCGAGCAATGAAAAGGGCCTAACTCGAGGGGCGGCACCAAGCATGCATTTGAAACTCTCACTGCACGCAATTGGATAACGCCACGACCGATCACTAAGTTTTCGCTAAGCCCCATACGCTTAGCTACCAGCGGAGCTAACTGATAGATTAAACTCTTGCCGTATCCAGTCGGCAAAACAGCAAAAACGTCCTTCTTGCAAAGGAACGATTCGAGCGCAGTTTTCTGTTCCTCTTTTATATGAAAAGCCAAGTCTAACTCGTTCATTGTAGCGGCCAAAGCCGTTTCAAACAACTGGTGTTCATCTGTAGCCATCTTTCAATGTTTAGTAAATGATTCCGGACGTCGCAGCACTGTCCTCATCAGCTTAGCTCGCCTCTGGCCCGCCTACATCAGATACACCGATTTGATTGGTTGCCAGAACTGCTTACGTAATGCAGTAACATGCATCATTGCTCGATGCCAGAGTGTCTTGCAGAGACAATTTAAATTGTGCTCTCGCGAGACCTCTGGATTTCCAGGGTACTGGTGTCCTGCTGTGAGATCCCCAGGTCTCCGCTGAAGCAAATGCATGTCTGAGCTGGTAGAACAAGTGCAGGAAATGTCTAATCTGACTTTAGCAGCCTCATTATTCTCTTACAGTGATTTTATCAGTGCAGGTCTCTAAGTGACTGTTCTGTTAGTTCCTAACATCATTAGTGGGTTGTAACTGGACACATAGATAGTAAAGTGTTGTTTTTCTAACAGAAACTACAAATTCTTCAGAGGAAGGTGTGATAGAGCCTTATTTGCTTCACTAAATGACAGGAAGCAAAATCACAGCCCCCATCACACACACACACACACACACACACACACACACACTGAAAGCTCATCAAGCTAAAAGCATGTGAAAGCCCTTCTCCCTCTGTCCTTCATTACAAACACGATTACTGCCAATTACGCTGTTTACACTTCAGTACGGCGGCAGATGCAGTGGGAGCTCTTTGATTGGCCGTTAATTGGATTAAGGCCCAATAATGAGCCCAGAATTTTGACACACCTCCGCCCCTCCACCTCACATGACCCCTCGACAACAGCAAAGGAAGTGCTTGATTCAGGATGTTAGTAAAGGACTGTTCATTTGAAGCATTGATATTTGCAGTAAATGTTCACTGTGGCAGAAAGCTGCATTGAATCAATGAATCTCAGAGACTACAGTCACAGGAGACGGGATAGAGGCTGTCTTTGGTAATGCAATTTTTAATATGCAATTTTCTAGTTTTTCATTCACAGGAAGTTCCTGCAGTATTTTTTTAATGCACAATCCACTGATCAAACTGTACTGCAAAAAGAAGCAGTATGAAAAGTTACTGCTTACAAAATAGGCGTGTGGTTAATATGAATACTATTTTATACTAAATAAATACTCTGAAATACTTACTTCTGATTGGTCAGTTGCAGCATTTTGAGGTCATGCTTGTATAATGAGTGCAGTATAATTAGCAGTGTCATCATTTTGCCAAACATCTCATTTTGTGTTCCATGGAATAAGGAGACATCTATCACAGGCGCACACAGGACACACACATACACACACACACACACACACACACACACACACACACACACACACACACACATGTTGGGTTTACATGTTTTATGGGGACATTCCATAGGCGTAATGGTTTTCATACTGTACAAACCGTACTTTCTATGGCCCTACACCTAAACCTAGCCCTCACAGGAGATTGGGCACACTTTTACTTCCCCAAAAATCTCATTGTGCATGATTTATAAGCCTGTTTCCTCATGGGGACCTGAGAAATGTCCCCACAAGGTCAAAATCTACTGGTATTCCTATCCTTGTGGGGACATTTGGTCCCCACAACGTGATGAATACCAGGTACACACACACACACACACACACACACACACACACACACACACACACACACACACACACACACACACACACACATATATTTATATATATATATATATATATATATATATATATATAACATGTCATTATTATTTTACTATTTAAATTATAAAAATTAAACCAATACAGAAACATTACTATTATTGACTATTAATATTGTACTGTGACATTATTATGTTAATTATTAAATATTTTTTTATTATTTAAATGATAAAAATTAAACCAATAAAGAAACATTACTATTACTGACTATAAATATTGTAAATTAATATAATTAATATAATTATTAAGCAATGCAATTCACAGCTCTGGCTGAGATTTCATGTGCACCAGCATTTAATGTAAACTGAGGCAATGAAAACATTGAATCATGAGTAAATGAACACAGTGCTGTGCTTTACTCTAAAACACACAGCTCGTCTGGCTATGTATTTATATAATTAATTCACAGCCTTTGAAATTCATATTTCAGGTCAGAAAATAGGTAAATCTGTACTGATTTGAACAAATGTTATTGGTGGAATTGTCCCTTAACTCTGTGTCTGAGCGGTGGGCTTGACTCAAACCCACTGTAGTCTGCTCGTTTATCTGTGTGCGCCTGTGATAGATTGAGCTCTTCATGGAGACTGGACTCCTCATGACTGGTAATCCTTTTATTTGTGCGCTGAACTGTGCGCATCACCTGTCAGCTCGTGGCCGCAGGGCCGTGCCGATTCCCCAGTGCTGATAGCGTTCCAGTTATGGACAGTCCTGCCAATAAGAACAATTTGTCCTGACAACTAGCAGCACAAAGGCAGTAGACACGCAGACGCAGACTTCCGAGACGGGCCATGACTCTGAGCTGTCACATCCAGCAGGAGTCAAAGAGACGGGGGACAGTGACAGAGAGACTCGCTGGCGTTCGTGGCAGCGGCACCTCTTCAGAAGAACGAGCCATCTTTTATCCGATTTCTCCAGAGTCTGATTCACAGTCGCTCTCAATTGGTTCTCAGATCTCTGTTTATGACTTCAGGCAAAATTCTCAATTTAAGATCCGGCTTCCTTTAAATTCACGAGTGCGAGTTTGAATTAAGCTAGCCGCACCGCAGGATGTTGAATTGAAATGGCAGGAAGTGGAATTTACTGAATCGCAATGGCAAACCTTGATTCACATACCTGTATCCGTCGATGAAGCTGGCGTTAATGTAGTCGGACCCCTCCACGCCTCTGATTGGCTGCAGACACACTCGGCTGGACTCGAAGGGCATGATGTTGACCAGTCGGTTCTTGAATTTGTTGCACGGCAGACTAGCGCTGATGAATCTGGAGGTGTGTGCTTTAGAGTTGGCCAGTTTCTGCAGTAAGAAAAGACAGAACACATGCATATTGCTCAGAAATGGTAAAACTGACTGATGCACACCACCAATCAAATAAATACAGTTTTTTTTTACTTTCTATTCATCAAAAGTATCACAGTTTGCACAAAAATATGAAGCAGCACAAATGTTTTCAACATTGATAATAAGAACTAAGCAGCAAATCAAAATATTAGAATGATTTCTGAAGGAGTAATGAAAATTCAACTTTGCATCACAGAAATAAATTACATGATAAAATATAGTTGCTAGCAGCGATTACCGGGGTTCAAGCGCTTTAAGGCATTTAAGCACATATGAAAAAAGACATTATGCAGCAAGCCTTTTTTTGCAAATACAGGTAATTTATCACAGAATTATTATGATTTGTAATGTTTATGACTGTTATAGCAGCAGCTGAGGTCCAATCTCCTTAAAACTTTGCATGCTTGTTTGAATGTGCTCACCAGGTTTCGTTAAGTTTTGAGTTTTCCTTCAGGCTTTTTAGGACAGCCCCCCTTTCCAATGAGCCCGTTAGCCCGTTTTTTTTTTGATAATTATTAACTTAGAGAGTCCAGATAATTGTACTGCAGTGTTTTTTTTTCCAGATTGAGTGAAAAACCTAGGACTAGTTTGCAAAAATATGCTTTTTACCTCTTTCTTAATCATTTAGCAAACGATTTGATTGACAGCAGTGGTTCCAGAAGCAAAGTTGTCTGGAATGAGAAGTTTTATCGCATGATATCGCGTGTATGTGTCAAAAATGAGCAAGGCACAATCGTTACTCCCTTGAAAAAAACGTTATCGCCTCCAGTGGCCGCTTTATTTCATATTTCTCACAGACATTTGGGGCTGTAAGTCAAACAGGCCCACTGAGTTACGCAAATGTCCTTATAGACACTTGTGGCACTTTGGACCAAGACCATGCACAACAATTTTCATATTGATAGGACAAATGGTTGTGTAGGTATAACCATTTTTATGTTTTTTGCTTCTTACAGACCACCAAGTGGCCAAGCTCCACAATTTTTGTTCTGAGTTTGGCGAAGATATGTAATTCCGTTCAGGAGTTATAGGCATTTTACTAAAAGTGGCCCTGCCCCTTTTGAACGTTTTGGCATCCCTTTCCGACAGTGAGTTGAAAGTTAGAATTTTTTTGATAATTATTGACATTCACTCTCCAGAACATCTTTCTGCACTGGTTTGGTTCAGGTGAAAAACCTAGAACTGGTTTGAAAAAGTAGGTTTTGAAAAAAATCAAAAATACCTGAAAATTTCCAACAGCATAAGACACTTGAGCCCGTGACTGACGGTTTAGGAATTATAAGTGATATCATACTTTTGATCGCTGTAGCTGCCCTGTTAGGCCGATTGGGGCGAGCCTTTGTGACGTTGTTGACGGTGAGAGTACTACAATCCCTCCAAGTTTTAAGTCTTTACGACTTACGGTTTGGTCTGTACGATCAGTTTTATGTGGAGATTGCTGATCCTGATCCGGTTTTAGTGCAACGTGCTTGAACCAAGCAGCAACCTCCCGTTCTCTCTATTGAAACCAACACGGAAGTGACTTTAACAATCCCATAGACTCTCCATGTTAAAATGCCCAACTTTACAGCAGAAAAAAGCTTCTTTCAAAATCATGAAAAAATCTTACAGACTCTGAACTTTTAAGTGGTATTTTATCTATTTAGACTTCAGGATACCATCATTTTTTTTTTTTTTTTTAATGAGCTTTGAATAAAAAAATTCTTTGTATACATCATATTTAGCATCATCAATCCATTCTAGATATTACAATCAGCATTGGTCATTAATTAATGAAATATAAGTAATGCTTTGAGTTCCAAAGTTTAGCTCTAGTTCAGTATTCATGGCATAATATTGATTGCCACACTGAATCTCAAAAGCGTATTTTCCCCATTGTCAACATTTGACGTCTTCCTTTGGTGGAGAATGAGGTGTTTTGAGTGGCTTTGTTCTCAAACTTCAAATGATACACTCTCTTTGAATCTCAGCGTGTCACCAAGATGCATCATGGGAAAAACAGCCCATTAAAATGGTTCATGTTGTGCAGGGAAACCCAAATGTGCTTGCACACACAGCTCCGACTGCACTGGCTCTTCAGAATCACACGATTCTCATCCGCTGCTGAAACAACATCAAGCATTAAAACCTGATTATATCCTTGACGGATCTATAATGATCCTGCACGTAAAGCAGCTCTGAGTCTCATCATTCGGGCTGTGGAGCGTCTCTGAGGACAGCTGTTGTATGTTAAAGGAATGTTATCATGCATACAGCAGCTACAATTCTCACTGCAGTCACAGATACGGCCTGTCAGCTTCTCCATCGGCACCAACTTACTGTTTAAGCAGTTAAAATGTGCACCTTTGTTTTGATAAGAATGTTTCTGCAAAAAAAAAATCAATGTGCATGTTTTTTCTCTTTCTACAGCTGTTTCTCTTGTTCCACTTCCAGTGTAATAACACTGAAAAAAATTAAATCAACTTAAGCACTGTAGATGAGAATCGTAAGGAACTCAGGTTTAGATCATATAGAATTATTACAGTTTCATTATCAGAAGTGTTTTTGAATAAAAAAAATTCTTCATTCCTAATCCACATATTTTAGTATCATGTATTGACTATTATAGTGTTTATTAATATTTGAATTAGCTTTTTATGGTAACACTTTACAATAAGGTTCGTTAGTTAACTACTTTAGTTAATGTGAACTAAGAATGAACAAAACAGCATTTACTAATCTTAGTTAATGTTAATTTCAACATTTACTAATGTATTAGTTGTGTTTGTGAATTAGTTAATGCACTGTGAATTAACATGAACTAACAAGGAATGCCTGCAATTTTATTAACTACCATTAACAAAGATGAATATTTATTGTAATGTATTGGTTATTGTTTGTTAATGTTAGTTAATACATTATGACAATATATAACTAATGGAACCTTACTGTAAAGTGTTACCATAAATGCTGTAGAAGTATTGTTCATTAAGTAGTTAATAATGTTAATAAATGAACCTTTATTGTAAAATGTTACCAGATTAATTAATCTTAGTTAATGTTAAATTCAACATTTACTTGAAGTTGAAATTTTAACTAACATTAACAAAGGGTAATAAATGCTGTAAAAATATATTGTTCATGTTAGTTCATGTTTACAAATGAGACCTTATTGTGTTACCTTTTTTAAATATGTATTTTTATTTTTTATTTAAAATTTTAGTTTAATTTTTAGTAATTTTGATATGTACATTTATTTATTTATTTAAGTTTCAGTTTTAGCTTCTGTTCAGTTTTAGTTTGTATTTATTTCCAGTTAATTTAATAATTAACATTACTGCATAGCTTAACTTGAAGCGTTCCTTATATTTCGTTAATTAATGACCAATACTGATTCTAATATCTAGTCATTTCAGTGCTTTAGATAAAAATTATTATTGTTTTGTACATTTACGAAACAATTATAATTTAGTTTATCCTCTAATATTTATATTTTACTTTATTCCAGCTGTTTTACTGTTGTAGTTAACAATCATAACTCTGTTCCCAACTGTATAAACTAGGCAAGATAAACCATAAGCAACAAACTGCATCTTCTGCATGTTAATCAGAGGTTTTAACAAGCAACAAGGCATTGCTTTGCCATTTGGTTCCACAGAGCTGTATACCAAACATCAAACAGGTTCTGATCGGCTGTGATTTTGTGTCTCCACGCTGTGCTTTGCTTCCAGTGAGGAGAGAAAAAGTGACACAGGAACCCTGTTGTGTCGTGCTGGGTTAGGTTGATTCGTGAGATTATGTGTGTCTGTGTGTGTTTTCTGACCTTAAACTCCAGTTCCATGGCGGTGACGGTGTCCCCGGGCGACACCTGCGTGAGTTTCTGGATGTGTGTGTACAGGCTCCGCGCCGGGACCTCCGTGTTCCCGCAGGTGGCGGCCTCCAGCAGGGCCTCGTGGATGAAGATATACTGATCTTCCGTCTGCACCATGTAGTTCCTCTGGGCGCGCATGCAGGTCACGTGACCGTAGATATCCACCGACTTCTCATGCTTCATCCGCTCCAGCATGGCCTCTATTACAATAAAACAACCTGTCCGACCCACACCAGCACTGCCATGGGAAACACAAAGACAATCTTATATTTAGAGTGCATTCATAGCAGGCGCGGCGCCAGGATTTAATCTTTGGATGGGCCGTAGTAATTTTGGGTGGGCCTTAATTTAACGAGTCAGTATCTTCAATATAAAATGTATATAACAAGCAGGTATACACAAACTATACCAAAGTTAAACTCCTTTTCCCTATCTTTGGATTGTGAATATTGCGGGCAGAGCGATAGAGAATATTTGGTAAACTCCATTTACAGCAGCGGCGCACGCACTGTTAATTCCCTGACCGTTCCATTCGGAACACGTTATTCTTTACCGGAATAAAATGAAACAGGAAGAAAATTTCAGATCCACTTCTCAACGTTGTTGTTTTTTTTTTTCCAGCTTTCAGTACAAAATGCAATTAAAACAATCCGATGAGACAGTGAATGAATTTGCATTTTAAACACTCATGATTAATTGTGATTAATCGTCTATCTGCTTCTTTTGATCATGAAAAAAAATGTATTCGCTGTATAGCGCTGAATGAAACTAACATGAACAGTTTTGAATGGAATGAATGTTCAAAGTTAAATAGCATGCGTGAAAAACTGCACTATTGTGGGAAGTAGCCTATACCACATTGTTAAAACACAGGTGAAGTACATTCATATTCAAATCATATAACGGACTTTAAGCATTTAGAATAAGGAAATAAGAGTAGCTAAACATCCGTGTCCTAACGAGACATTTTGACTTTTGAAAATCCTCCATGCCAAAGTTTTCGCACTGTTTGGCCAAAACAATAGCACCCAGATCACAAAAACAAAAAGGTAAAAATAATCAAAAATAAAAACAACAAGTGGCAACCAAGGAAGAAGAGAAACTAATGATCCTCCTCTCCATACTGTCATCAATAACACATCCCTGTTATGTGTTTCACAGAAGTAGTCGGCGAGGTCGGCTTTTAAATACATCAATAATTTCATCGAAATCAAGAGTTGATGTAAGATCCCTCTCGAATGTTAGCAGACAGAGCGAGTTTAGGCGTGAGGTGAGCATAGAGCTCCTGCTGGCTGTTTTTATTCTCTTCACGCTGGAGAAGACACGCTCAGCAGTACATGACGAGTACATGATGAGTAATTTTCTTAAGATATTTCTAAATTGATGGCTGTTGTGCCATATCATCTAACACTTCTGGGCACAGGCTACAAACACTTGACGTCGATGACGTACTTGAACAAAATTAATGTATTGGTTAACGTAAATTGTCCTGTTGTGATTGGACAAAGTTCTCACGACAATGTTATATATATATATATATATATATATATATGTGTGTGTGTGTGTGTGTAGCTGGCAGTTACTCAGGGTGGGCCCAAGAGCAAGTGGGTGGTCCCAGGCCCAGTAGGCCCACCCACAACGCCGCGGCTGATTCAAAGACACATGTGAATGCTAATAGATAAGTGAGTGGAGGTCATGCTTTACCTGCAGTGCACCACCATGGGTCCGGCGTCAGGTGGGTTGCAGGCCTTGACCCTGCGTAGAAAGGCTAAAATTGGTGTGGGGTATTCGGGAACGCCGTGATCCGGCCAGGCCATGAACTGGAACTGCCGAACTTCCCGTTTCTCACTGGACCCATTCTGTTTCAACGCATTCAAGGAGATATATGATTAAAAAAAGGATGTTTTTAAGTAAAAGACTGTTTTAATACAAAATTAATTACATTCTCTGAGAAAATCCGTCGGATGTTGTGCTGGGACGTTTTTTTTTTCCAAGAAATTTGAAAAATAGATCAAGTCACTTTTTTGTCAAAATTAGGTTTTCATTCAATTATTATTCTATAACATCTTGTCTATCACCTCTGAAAATATCTTGGCAAAATTCACTTGTTTAGTGCAGAAAAATTGATTTATTGCAGCAAGCAGACAGTGTCTTTCTCTTATGTTAAGAATGATCAGTGGAGGTATAACCACGTCAAAATAAACCACGTAACATATTTAACGAAGATGTATCAATGCACATTCCTCACCAGTCCTGTGTAAACTATGGCACCCAAAGTTTTATTTATTTATTTTTAATATCGTGAGATGGTGGAGCGCAACAACGCAGTCTGAATTAGGCTACTATAGCTGCTGACTTAAACGATCTTACTCATTTCAGTCTGCTCAATCTTGATGTCAGTGCCCTAAACGATGTTATAATGGACATATAAACAATAAACAGTTATAAACAACTGAAAACAAACGTTAGTCTGTTTGTGTAATGATGCAGTATAGCACTTCTGACTTTACAGACACCTCTTGTTAAACTCGTTAAGTGAAACCAAAACCCGTCTCACTTTAAACCAGTTTAAACTAGTAGCTATCAGCCAACTTCAGATTTTTTTTTTTACTTTTTTGCCACTTTTGTTATGTTCAAGCTATGGGCAAAATAAAAACAGTTTTGGAAAGGGCTTGAACCCAGCTTTCATATGGTATCAAAAGCTAAAAAAGGTAAATGCAATCTAGGTTTCTAGATTGCATCACATATAGAATTATAATATTAATCTCTCTCCACAATCTAATCACGAAATAAACTGCAAAAACAAGTCAATCAGAAATCGTTAAGGTTGTGAGATCACAACTATGGGCTTGTTAACTTATGACTGTTTACACATCAGGACCTATTTAGTATTTAATCAGCCTGTTCTGATGAACTATGCTAGTACGTGGAGGTTAGCCAATCAAAACACAGGTCTTAGTGTTGCAGAGACAAAAACAGCCTGTGTTGTTTTCTCAGAGACTGAGGAAGGGCACAAAAATAGTTATGAAAAACTAAATTACAACAGATTTTTGGTCCAGAAAACCTTGACTGACAGTCTAAGTGGAAAACTGCTACAAAAGTATACAATATGATCCATGTAAACATTTATAGTGCTGTAGTGGTCTCTAAAAATCAATAAATCCAGTAACATTCTATGTAAATAAATAAAATAAAATTTAATTTGACACTTTGACCTGACCATGTTTTGTTACATATATTTCTATCAAAGTTACAGCATTTACAGCATTAATGAGATGAAACTTTAGTCATTTGTGTGAAAGCAACATATCTGACTGTTTAAAAAATGTGTCAAACATAAATCAAAAATTAACATCCAAAACCTCTTTTCTGGTTGTTTTTTATAGAAGCCTGTTTCTGCCACTGAATAAAACATAAAAAAGCTGATAAAAATTGCAAATTTTTATCTCATAATTCTGACTTTTTTCTCACAATTGCATGATATAAACGTGCAATTCTTACTTTTTTCTCAGAATTGTGAGATATAAACTCGCAATTGTGAGTTATAAAGTCAGAACAAGATATAAACTTGCAATTCAGAGAAATAGAAAGTGATATAAAGTATAAAGTGATATAAAGCCACAAATGCAAGTTATTAAGGTCAGAATTGGGAGATATAAACTCACAATTCTGTGAACATATCAGTCTTTTTTTCTACTCAGAACTGGACTTTATGACTCACAATTCCAAGTTTATATCTCACAATTCTGAGAAAAAAAAGTAAAAATTGCTAGTTTATATCTCACAATTCTGAGAAAAAAAGTAAAAATTGCTAGTTTATATCTCACAATTCTGAGAAAAAAAGTCAGAATTGCGAAATGTAAACTTGCAATTGTGAAAAAAAAAGTCAGAATTGTGAAATAATGTGTGAAAAGTCACAATAATCTAAATAATAAATAATCTTTTTATTCAGTGGTGGAAACAGGCTTCCATTGTTTTGTGTATACACACAGAATAGAATATAGAATATGGAATTTATTTTAAAACAAATGATTTGTCATTGCAGTAGTGAAAAAACAAATAAATGTAATTTAGAAACACACACAGACCTTAAAGAGAGCAAAGGTCCTGACGCTGTATGTGGCTAACTCCACCGTATCCAGCATGGACACTTGAATCATGCCATACGTCTCTGTTCCACGGCTCGGCCAGTACTGATCACACTTCACCTGCAATCACAGACACACACAAACATCACACATCAGGGAGCATAAGAGCACAGGAGACGGGTGAGAGGAGGCCAGCTGAAGCTGAAGCAGGCCTGCGGGTCTCGGGCAGATGGGGGCATCACACACCACAGACCGGACAGAACTATGGCTCTGATAACACACACGGGTCACATACTGTGAACACACACTCACACACACTGAGCACAGAGGGCTGAATGAGTAATGGCCGGTAGGTCTGGGGTTGAGATGCATTAGTGTGACCCATCTGGGCTGTCCCTCCTCAACAAAGAACAGGTACAATCTGTACACTTGTAATTATTAAGTACGGCTGAGTACCCCCCCCCCCCCCCCCCCCAAAAAAAAACCTTTTGAATGTATAAAATGTAAAATTTATAAAAAAAAAATTTTGTCAAAAATTAAATTTTCTCCATAGAGTTTGATTAGTTTGACTTTAAAGTATATAATATCAAGGCCTGTCCCATTTGATCAGGAAATGTTTTAATGCATTAAATCAGTTACGTATATGTGTGTGTGTGTACATTGTTATATTGTGAAATATTATTTAAATTTAAAATAACTGTTTTCTTTGTGAATATTTTAAAATGTAATTTATTCCTGTGATACAAAGCTGAATTTGAATCTGAAGTTAAAAAGAACAGCGCTTATTCAAAAAATAAATCTTTTGTAACAATATAAACTACTATCTAAAAGTTTGGGGTCAGTAGATTTTTATTCTTTCTTTTTTTGAAAGCAATTAATACTTTTATTCAGCAAGGATGTGTTAAAGTGGTAGCAAAGACTTATTGTAAAAAAAGATTTATATTTTAAATAAATGCTGTTCTTTTTTATTCATCAAAAATCCCTTGACAAGCATATAAAAATTCTTCAAAAAAACATCAAAAATCTTACACATCCCAGACTTTTGAGCAGAAGTGTACACACACACACACACACACACACACACACACACACACACACACACACACACACACACACACACACACACACACACACACACACACACACACACACACACACACACACACACACAAACACACACACACACACACACACATATATATATATATATATATATATATATATATAAATTGACATTATAGAGCAAATAAGAGCATAATTGTGATTCGTGAGGTACATAATTCCATTAGAAAGCTTGCGTTAAATCACATTCATGTATATTGCGATTGGCCATGTGGAGGAAAAACAGAATGACCATCTGGACACACAGCAGGTGAGGGAACATATGAAGCCATCCTCTCTCACAAACACACATGCACACACCTCACTTCCTGTTCAACAGTCTTATGAGGACACTTTTGGTCCTTTCCTTTCCTATGTAATTCACAGACAGGGTACAAAATGTTTTCTGACATCCTGAAGTGACAGAAACCCAAAAATGAAACCTCTGACATCTTTATTGTGATTAATAGTCTTTATGAATTCCTATTTTAAACTGTTCCTCTAGAATGTTTATATAATTCCATATGAAGACCAATACACTCTACTGAGAGATAATTTCCATGCCATCTGCATTGCTTGCTAACACAAAACAACCAGACAACACAAGATGACGAGTGAAATCTCACCCTGCTCTTTTCCTCCAGTCGGGTCATCATGACGATCGTGTTGGTCCTCTGCTCCCACACCATCCTCCAGAAGTCACTGAACGTCTCAGGCAAAGGACCCTGAGTGGCGATGTAGGCGTTCTGCTTGCGGTAGCCATCAATGTAGTTGCCGTTGATGTAGTCGCTCCCCGGTACACCTGTGGTTCAACAGTGCAGTGTTAACACACAATGAACGGCTGAGAACTAAGCGCTCATTGTACTGATGCCCTTGGTGAGCTCACGTGGAATCTGCACCCTTATATTATTTATTTTTTAAATAGAGTAAACAGCATTAAAATTACCTCGAAATTATCCAAAATATTTAATAAACTGATTTAGACTTGATGGCCTTTCACAGAATACAGTGGGCACAGATTGTATGTGGAACTGTTCATTGCTGAATGACTTTATATTTATGTCAAGCTACATTACTGTTCAAAAGTTTGTGGTCAGTAAGATGCTGATGAATGAATACTTTTATTCAGCAAGGATGCATTAAATTGAACAACAGAAAGACATTTATACTGTTACAAAAGATTTCTATTTCATATAAATGCTGTATTTTTGAACTTTGTAGAATCTTGAAAAAAATGTTTCATGAAAAGTATAAAGAAATGTTTCTTGAGCAGCAGAATGGTTTCTGAAGGATCATGTGACACTGAAGACTTGAGTAATGATGCAGAAAATTCAGCTTTGATTGCAGGAATAAATTACATTTTACAATATAGTCACATGGAAAATGGCTATTTTAAATTGTAATAATATTTCACAATATTACTAATTTTACTGCACTTTAAATCAAATAAACAAAAAACAAAAAAAAAAACTTGATTTCTGAAGGATCATGTGACACTGTAGATGAGTAATGATATGATAAATTTAATTTTAACATCTATTCACATAAAAGCAGTTATTTTAACAGTATACTATTTCACAATATTACAGTTTTTACTGTATTTTTGATTAAATAAATGCAACTTTGGTGAGCAGAAGAGATTCAAAAAAGCATTAAAAAATCTTACTGACCTCAAACTTTCTGACCACTTACTGACCTTAAACTAACATAAATGTTTTTGGACTCACCATCAATGGGGGTCAGCACGACTCTGGAGTGATCATAAGCGATGACATTTGCATAGCGGTTCTTAGGCTTGTTGACCTCTAGGTTGGAGTTTTCCCAGGTGAACTGCTGGCCGGGGTCAACAGACTGCAGAACAGAAAGACAAAACATGAACAGGTTTGTTAAAATGCTAGACAATCATCATCAACAGAAAAAGTAAGACAATAGACACATTTAACCTTTTAAATCATCAGTGCAAATATTAAATATCACATGAGAAGCAGAAAATGTTAACAGTCTTACAAATCTAGTCTTAAAGTGATAGTTCACCCAAAACTGAAAATGAAAATTTGCCCATTATTTACTGTGTATATGACTTCCTTCTTTCAGACAAATGCAATCAGAGTTATATTAAAAATTATCCAGGCATTTGGATGTTTTTTTAGGTGTTTCTCTTCATCAGTCCAAAACAAGTCCAATAAAGTGCATCCATCCATAATAAAATATGGCTCATATGGCTTTGAGGGAGTGAATAAAAGCCTCCTGTAGTGAATCAATGCATTTCTATAAGAAAAATATCCATATTTAAAACGTAAGAATCACTTTAATCTATCTTATGCCAACTGGTCATACATGGAATCCGCTCCGACCGGATGACGTATGACGTTGGCAAAGCACCGGTCACGAATTAGAAATTCAAAATGACGGTTTGTAAAGAAAAATGTCAGAGGATTTTGATATAAACCAAGAGGAGACTGGTTTTCCTCTTCTGAAGTAAGAGCACTTTACTTCCCTTGCTCCTGTAAACAAACGTCCTTCGTCATTCGCCTGGAGCGGCTTCTGTGTACAACTGTTAGCGTAAACTAGATTAAAGTGATAATTACATTTAAAATATGGATATTTTTCTTATAAAAAAACACATCAGTTCACTACAGGAGGCCTTTATTTATCCCCCAGAGCCATGTGAGGCACTTTTTATTATGGATGGATGCACTTTATTGGACTTGTTTTGGACTGATGAAGAGAAACGCCTGCCATTCTTAAGCTTGGAAGTGCCAGGATAATTTTAAATATAACTCCAGCTGGATTCGTCTGAAAGAAGGAAGTAATATACACCTAGGATGCCTGGACGATGAGTAAATAATGGGCTAATTTTCATTTTTGGGTGTGCTAACCCTTTAATGCCACCAGTGGCGCCAGAACTACACAAATAATCATTGTTTTCCAACACGTTTCTGAAATACTCCCTTATTATATGCCCATTATTTAGTCCTGCCATGTCAGCTCATTAAAAACTATTTAAATGTAACATGAGAAAAGGTATAGGGAAACAGTATAAAAATGTATAGAGGAATTGACTGGAAGCTAATATGACAGGTGACTAGAGGAAAGGGGTTTGAAAATAAGAGGCTTTGGTGACATCAGCTAAAAACGGAAGTAATTTCAGAGGTGGAGCAAGTTTCATTTCATTCTCAGGAAAGTTTACAAAGCCATGGAATAATGTGCACCAATGAATCATTCATAATATGACGACTCCGGCACAGCAAGAACTGATGATGCAAAATCTAGCAGATGCACCACAAATCTGCAAATCTCTACCTTGACCTGCCCACGATCACAGCACACAGAATGGGCCTGGCACTTTAGAGACCTGCCTAATCCAGCCCTACTGTTACCATAGCAATGAGATAACGGGTCAGAGGGTGATGTTCAGACTTCTGTTCGCTAGTCTCCCTGCATTACATTACTGCAGCTCTGAGATGCTGCATTTCTAGCAGAATGTCAGCGGATTTTCAGTTATAACTAAATGGAGCATACAATACCATTCAAAAGTTTGGGGTTAATAAGTTTGTTTGGGGTTGATATAAATCTTATCAGGGTTCCCTCTCTAAGCCAAATATGAAATTCCCTGACTTTTCCCTGACTTTCACAGACTAAAAAGCTGGATTTCCATGACCTATAATGAACAGATCCATCCATTTGCAAGCTTTGTTTACTTGTTCATTTTTTAGTACAAAACACACATACACACTATTTATTTATTTATTTGTATTTTCTTGCTTTTACCCGTTAAATGTACTTTGATATTTTTCTCTACAGAAATTCATTTACGGTTTTCATGCTTTCAGGGTTTAAATGCGCTGAAGGATTTCTGTTTGTCATCAAGTTCATCATTCATTCTTTCTATTTGTTCACATTTAGTTTTTGCTTTTTTATCATTTACTTTTAACACCTGAAGTGGTCATTTTGTATCCAAAGGTCTTGAAATTGACATTTTCCTGGCATGTTTGCCTTAGTTAACAGGTACAGCCTGGTGTACCTGATTTGACTTAAGGGCAGACACTGCAGGCAAAAACGCTGTTTTTTCATGCACCTATCAAGTTTGAGATTTTGGGCTTTCTGGTTTTTCATAAAGTGTTTTTTTAGACTAGTGGAAAGAGACACCCAAAAAAAACATTGTTAGGTGTTACTTTTATAGCACTTTATCTATTTGTGTCAATAGATTTCAATTACAATCCATATTTTTATGAGTTATTTCTTCTACACTGAGCCATAAATCTCCACTTTAGTAGCACTTACACAAATTTTACATTTTACATTTTACATTATACCAAACTTTACATTTTTATTCCTGTCTATATCCTGAAGGATTTTACAGAGGGATTTGTTTATATATAATATGCTTGAGTTTATACATTTTATTTTCCCCCAAAAAAATGGTAAATGGTAAAAAATATAGTGTTTCCTGTTTGTTCTAAGTTTTTTTCTGAATTATGTTATTATGATGAAATGAGATACCCCAAATTCCCTCTGTAAAAACTTTTTACTCTAATATGTCAAAAAAAAAATTAAACAAGAATTTTGAGACTGACTTCATCCAGTGTTTAGATTTTTATACTTGAAATGTATGCAAATTAGCACATATTTCATTAATTAATGCCTCATTTGCATATTTGCATATTTAATAGACCTTTTAAAATTTGGTGATATTCGGTGAAATATTATTACCATTTTAGCATAATTACTCCAGTCTTTAGTGCCACATGATCCTTCAGAAATCTGATTTGTCAAGAAACATTTCTGATAATTATTAATGTATGTTCCAATGGACAGTTTATTCTAGGGGCAATGTGACATTTTTCTAGATGTATATGAAATAAAGATAAACCAGAGGCTGATCTTCTGTTTGCTAACAGATGGATTATGAAGAAACATCTATAAATAATCATGAATCTCTCTGCATCTGCCATACTGCAGATGATTGCTTGTCAGCTTACACTAACAGCACAGTGTATTTTGATTTGATTTTGTGCATTTGTTTGTATGTGTTTGTTGACGTGTTATGATGATGATTGTATTGATCGCTGGCAAAGACTCCATCAATGCATTTCAAACAAACACACACAAGACCTATGCACTTTCTGCATTTCATAACTTTGTATCTTGTGCTAACCTGACTCAATAAGATTTACACCAAGCAATCTGGAAATCTGGAGGTGAAAACGCTGCACAATCACAGGTAATCAGACGAGTGTGATGAGAGTTCTGTCTCTTAACTATTTTCTTGACTTGCATGACACCTCTCCAGATGGCATTTAAGGATTTGTCATATTATATTAATGTTTCTCTGCATCCACAAACAGTTCTTTCTCATCCATATGTGTTAGTTAATATACATGAGGAGCGGAACTTCAATCCAATGAGTTTGTGGTGTGAATATAACATAACTCACAGTATATTAAGTCTCCTGAGCAATAAAACTGCAAAATCTGAGCAATAAAACATTTATTTTAATAGCATTTAATAATGCCTGTCTGTCACACTATATTGTGAAGATGGCTATTCTTGTCATATAGCAGTGTTGAAAAGGAACACGTGTCTTATTCAGTGATCTCCTGTTTCGCAGCTGAAACATCACAGGTTTTAATGCAGGTGTGTGAATGATCTGAGGATGTTATCATTGTGTGCTCTTAGCTCTGCCCTGATCTGTGGTTGCTCTCCATTATGTAACAAGGATAAAAATAGTGAAATACATTTACAGAGTTAATATTTATGTACCACAAAGCTTCAATGAGCTCGACTGAAGGTCTGTTCTTTACTGAAGGTCTCTGCTTTATATAAAACTATAATGTCAGCATGGCCACAGGTAATGTTTGAAAACAAATTTTAACATCATAAATGTAATTCAGCATTTGTATACCATCAGAGGCTATTTAAAATGTAAAAAAATATATAAAATGCTTAGGCCTACGCTTAAATAAAATCAAGATTTTTTTTTATGTTTTCGAAAGAAGTCTCTTCTGCTCACCAAGGCTGTATTTTTGTTTAATAAGACCGTAAAAACACTAAAATTGTGAAATATTATTACAATGTAAAGTAACTGTTTTCTATGAGAATATATTGTAAAATGTAATTTATTTCTGTGCTCAAACCTGCATTTTTAGCATCATTACTCTAGTCTTCAGTGTCACATGATCCTTCAGAAATCATTCTAATACGCTGATTTGCTCTTTAAGAAACATTCATCATTATTACAAGTGTTGAAAACAGTTGTGCTGCTTTATATTTTTGTGGAAAAAGTGACACATTTTATTTTTCAGGATTTTTTAATGACTAGAAAGTTAAAAAAAACAGCATTTATTTGAAATAAAATGATTTCTTAAAATGATTAATGTCTTTAATGTAATTTTTGATCAATTTAATGCGTCCGTGCTGAATAAAAGTATTAATTTCTTAGTGTATACTGTATCAAATAAAATGCAAGTTGTACTCAGTAAAGACGTTCCCACAGATGACAGACTCAGACCGATCTATCTCTATCTTATTATTTACCTACAGGCATATTACTTTCTCTCCATCTTTGTACACAATTCCCTCCTTATAAGCCTGTCTTTATCTGTTTATCCTGTTAGCTTCCTTTGTATTGCAGTTTAATGTGAGTCATTTGGTGTTTGATTAGATCACTGTTGCTCCCTCAGTATATGATGTCTATATTAAGGTCTTGATTGTTTAAGTACTCAGAAGAGCTGCTCAATGTACAATAACAACTCAAGCAGGCAGCAGAGTCCCGCCTCTTCCCCAGACACACACACACCGCAGGATTAGCCGTCTAATAAAGCAGGTGACTCTCACACTCACTACACTCCTAATAGAGTCGTTTCCCAGCTTTAATTTCAAGCTCTGGCGATCTGGGTACTGCCTGAGATGCTGTGTGTGTGTGAGAGAGAGAGGACTCTCTGTGAATGCATGTGTAAGTTGTAGTATTATGAAGATGTTCTTAAGAAGTTCTTAGTGTCATTTCAGGACATTGAGTAATGCACTTGCTGAACACGAGATATTAAAGAGCTCATATTCATATAATCATTTTGAGATTGTATGGTGAACATATTTAGCTTTTTGTCTGTGATAGAGTAGTCACAGCATCAGACAGTCGCCCACAGGCTGTTCGCTGACTGTCTGATCCATTCTGCACACAAAACTGTCAAGGTCTGGCTCAAAATTAGCAGTTTCTATATGCCATAGTTTGGCTGGCTTTATGTAACTTGCACTAGTTGGGGTACGTGAGTTCATCAAAAGCCATATTTTAAAGGAGAAGTTCACTTCCAGAACAAAAATTTACAGATAATTTACTCACTCACTTGTCATCCAAGATGTTCATGTCTTTCTTTCTTCAGTTGCAAAGAAGTTTTGTTGTTTGAGGAGAAAATTCAGGATTTTTCTCTATATGGTGCCTCCGAGTTTGAACTTCCAAAAAGCAGTTTAAATGCAGCTTCAAAGGTCTTTAAATGATCCCAGCCGAAGAAGCTGGGTCTTATTTAGCGAAAATGACCGGTTAATTTCTAAAAAAATTGACAATTTATATACTTTTTAACCTTAAATGCTCATCTTGTCTAGTGTAAACGCTGTGTATTCCGGTTTATGACAGTTAGGGTATGTTGAAAAACTCCCATCTCATTTTCTCTACCAACTTCAAAATCATCCTACATCGCTGTTTTACCTTTTTTTGTAAAGGGTGTTTGACCCTCCTTGCGTGTTCACTTTGGAAACACTGGGTCGATACTTTTGCAGCAATGTAGGACAATTTTGAAGTTGGAGGAGAAAATGAGATGGGAGTTTTTCGACTTACCCTAACTGTATTGACCTAGAATGTTCACACAGAGCTAGACAAGTTGAGCATTTAAAAGGATAGTTCACCCAAAAATGAAAATTTGATGTTTATCTGCTTACCCCCAGGGCATCCAAGATGTAGGTGACTTTGTTTCCTCAGAAAAACACAAATGAAGATTTTTAACGAAAACCGGTGCAGTCTGCCAGCCTTATCATTGACGTGGATGGGCACCAAACCTTTAAAAGTAAACAAAAACATGCACAGACAAATTCAAATTACACCCTGCGGCTCGTGACGATACATTGATGTCTTAAGCCACGAAACGATCGTTTTTTGTGAGAAACTGAACAGTATTTATATCATTTTTTTACCTTTGATACACAGCCACGTCCATCTGTTATGAGCACGAGTTTGACATCAGGCACGTTGCATGTGCATGCGCTCTGTCGTAGAATACGCAAACGCCGGAAGCGATCTGTCGCATGTATATAACACTCATTGTTTACATAGAGCACAGAGATTGTGGGTATAGCGGCTATTCAAAATGGTAATTACTTGCGCGTATCCTGATTGTTTAAACCGATTTAAAGCTAAAAGATTACGTTTGCTTGCACAAACTCATCTGGGACTTTTCACTGATTTCCCCTTACGGTGTTTGCGTATTCTACGACAGAGCGCGTGCACATGTGACGTGACTGATGCTGAACTCGTGCTCATAACAGATGGACGTGGCTGTGTATCAAAGGTAAAAAATGATATAAATACTGTTCAGTTTCTCGCAAAAAACGATCGTTTCGTGTCTTAAGACATCAATGTATCGTCACGAGCCGCAGGGTGTGATTTGGATTTGTCTGTGCATGTTTTTGTTTACTTTTAAAGGTTTGGTGCCCATCCACATCCATGATAAGGCTGGCAGACTGCACCGGTTTTCGTTAAAAATCTTCGTTTGTGTTTTTCTGAGGAAACAAAGTCACCTACATCTTGGATGCATTGGGGGTAAGCAGATAAACATCAAATTTTCATTTTTGGGTGAACTATCCCTTTAAGGTTAAAAAGTATATAAATTGTAAAAATATCGTAGCAATCGTTTTGCTAGAAAAGACCCTTCTTTCTTTGCTGGGATTGTTTAGAGCCCTTTGAAGCTGCATTTAAACTGCATTCTGGAAGTTCAAACTCGGGGGCACCATAGAAGTCCACTATATGAAGAAAAATCCTGAAATGTTTGCTTCAAAAAACAATTTCTTTATGACTGAAGAAAGAAAGACATCTTGGATGACATGGGGGTGAGTAAATTATCTGTAAACTTCCCCTTTAATGCAATAAGCTCTTCTGACAAAAGAACTAATCACTGGATCTTTTCAGTTCGTTGTCAATTTCTTCAGTGTTTTTTTCTATAAAGATAATCACAGATCAAGTTGGTCTATTATTGTGGTTTTAGGTATTGACTAGCCTGACTAGCATGTAAAACATATGCTGTTCAGAGGGGAGATTTTCTAAAGAGAATCTGAAAATCAAATGTCTGGCCAAACTAGCAATTCAAGAACTCAAATCACTTTCACTTCTCAGACCAAATTAAGTACTTATGGTAATAATAATGGAGTTAAAGTGGAAGAGAGATGACTGGTATTATACACTAATGTTCAAAAGATGTGTTAATGTTTTTTAAAAAAGTCTCTTTTGCTCACCGAGGCTGCCTTTATTTGATCAAAAATACAGTAAAATAAGCAATGTTGTGAAATATTATTACAATTTCAAATAGCTGTTTTCCATGTGGATATATTTTAAAATGTAATTTATTTCTGTGATCAAAGTTGACTTTTCAGCATCATTCAGCATAATTCTTCAGCACTCTAATATGCTGATTTGCTGCATTTTTGTGAAATCATGATACATTTTTACAGAATTCTTTGATGAATAAAATCTTCAAAATAAAGCAGCATTTATTTGAAAAAGTAATTACATTATGAATGCCTTTACTGTCATTTTGATCAATGTAATGCATTCTTTCTGGATAAAAGTAATAATTTCTTACTGACACCAAACTTTTGAATAGTTATTGATATGATTTGCACAATTATATGAATGAGTGGTCACATTTTATATTAGGTGGCCTTAACTATTATGTACTTACATCAAAAAATAAGTACAATGTACTGTGTGGTCATACTGCATTGCAAAACACTTTTGCTTCTATTAAGGTGGGATATGGGTAAGGTTAGGGACAGGTTTGGTGGTATGGCTAGGTTTAAGGGTGGGTTAGGGTGTAAGGGATGGCTCAACAGTGGTAATTACAGAAATTAATTACAATTGTATTTACATATAGGTTTTTAAAAAAAGATAAGTAGCATCTAAAAACATGTATGTACAGAAAAAGTACATTGTACCAAATGATTAATTTAAATGTAAGTGCATAGTAGTTAAGGCCACCTAATGTAAAGTGGGACTGAATGAGCTTCCATAGAACTGTATTTATAACTGATCTGCTTCAAATGTACAGCCATAAAAAATATTTGGGTCTTATCTTCATTGTCCTGTCCTGCAATTTATATCCACATATGCAGATGTAGGCCAGAACAAGCACAAGTGTTTTCCAGCTGCACATATAATCCATTATAGATTTGTTCTCCTCCTCTCATTGTCCTGATTTATCTTAGCAGACATTTTTATGTAAATTGCCGATGTTTGTAGGACATCAAGCAATTATCCCTCAGTGGCCTTAACAGAAGGTAGAGAGGCAAGACAATTCTCCTCAAGGTTGTTTGGACACTCTGACGTGACTTGGGATAAATTACCTCATATTCCTGTGAGAAGCGTAGGCCGTCGTTGGCTTTCAGCCGCTCGATGTGGTCAGCCAAAGCACAGACAGAAACTGGAGGGTGTTCCCGCATTCCTGCAGGGAGAAAGAGAGGATGAACTGATAGCAGAGACTTCCATTGGCCTGTCTAGTTTTGGTTGGCTGAACTGAGGCACAAACACACTTTGGTTCACACAGTTTTTAGGCTTTTGGAAGATGGGCACACATGAAAACAACCCAAAGCATGAGAGAAATAGGCGAAGGAGAAAGCACAAAGCTTTTAGCACCATGCCATGTGCTAGGACTAGCGGCAGTGATGTAAGCAGTGAACAGACATGCTCATTGGTTGAAATATGAACCGCTTCCGGGTCAATAGCAGGGTGGAGTAAACTGTCCTGTACAATCAAAATGGCATGTGAATGACACCGGAATATTACACATAGAAGGACTACAACGTCAACACACGTTAAAAAAAAACACAGATTGTTTTCCCTCCCATCCTACATCTGCTCAACTGAGGTGTTTGAGACGGACAGCCTGTGGAAAGGACGTGAGAGATGGTGAAGCTTTAACTCAGAGCAGCCAAAGTGGTGGAGGGGCGTGGCTTTGGTCTTGATGGACAGGGGAGGAGGAGCATAGAGATGAAGGAGGTGAAAGTTCACACAGGAACGCAAGAGCGAAACTAACTTGAAGTGCTGGGGCAGCTGAAGGCACTGGAACCTGCAGAAAGAAGATGAGGAGGGACTGTGATATATGTCACTTACAGAAGAGAGAGACGAGGAAAAGAGAGAATGCACAGAAAGAGCAAGAGAAACACCTATGAGGAGCCGAAGACAACGTGAAACCATTTCCCCAATCATATTTACAGTTGAGGTCAGAAGTTTAAATTCCCCTTTTAGAATCTGCAAAATGTTAAATATTTTACCAAAATAAGAGGATCATACAAAATGCATGCTATTGTTTATTCAGTACTGATCTGAATAAGATATTGCACATAAAAGATGTTTACATATAGTCCACAAGAGAAAAAAATAGAAAGGACCCTGTTCATACGCTTGATTCTTAATACTGTGTTGTCACCTGAATGATCCACAGCTGTTTTTTTGTTTAGTGATAGTTGTTGATGAGTCCCTTGTTTGTCCTGAACAGTTAAACTGCCTGCTGTTTTTAGAAAAATCCAACAAATTCTTTGGTTTTCAGCATTTTTTGTGTATTTGATCCCTTTCCATCAATGACTGTATGATTTTGAGTTCCATCTTTTCACAATAAAGACAACTGAGGGACTCATATGCAACTATTACAGGGGGTTCAAACGCTGACTAATGCCAGATGGAAAGAAAAAAAATGCATTAATAGCCAACGGGTGAACACCTTTGAACAGAATGGAGATGTGTACATTTTTTTGCTAAAGATAGTATTTTTTTAGTACTGTCATTCAGAGGCTACAGAAGATGCTTCCCAGAAGACAAAATAAGTTTAAATTACCATGATCTTCAAATTCAAAAAGTTTTCACCCCCGGCTCTTAATGCATTGTGTTTTCTTCTGGAGCATCAGTGAGCGTTTGAACCAGAGTGTGATGCTACAGGTGGTTTGTATGGCCCACTCACCTGTGTGTAGCACACTCAGATTCCACTAAGGAAGATTGTCAACAGTGCAAAGATGCAGTGGATTATGTATAGATTGGATATGCAAGAACATGGGTGTGTATTGGATGGTTAACAGTGTAACAGAATGTGTGCATAGAGTCCAGTGATAAAGGGCAGTGCGTGGCATATGATATAGTGGGAGTATACAATACAATATAATGCATTTTGTATGTATTTTGGTCAAATAATTAACATTTTGCAGATTCTGAAAGGGGGATGTAAACTTTTGACCTCAACTGTACTCCTGTAATATTTCTGAGTGAAACAAAATATCCAGTGTACAATAATAAAGGGTGGGGCGTTTTGATTAGATTAAGAAGCTGGCTGAGAAATAATTTTTGCCCCTCCCATAAAACTTGCATTAGCAGTAGTTTCAAAAGATTCCAAATTTTTTTAAATCAAATTTATTAAGTATTCTGATTCATCAGAAAACTGCAATTATTTGATCAAAGTAAAAAAATCTTAATATTACGGAATATTTTTAAAATGTAAAATAACTGTTGTTTATTTCAATGTATTGTAAAATGTAATTTATTTCCGTGATCAAAGCTGAATTCACGATTCTTCAGAAATCATACTAATATGAGGATTTGCTGCTCAAGAAACATTTCTGATTACTATCAATGTTGTAAACAGTTGTGATAATTTTTCACAATACTTTGATGAGTAGAAAGTTCAAAAGAACAGCATTTATTATATATTTGCTTTACTGTCACTTTTGATCAAATTAATGCATCCTTGTTGAATACTATTCAAAGTATTAATTTATTTTAAAAAATGTACTATCCCCAAACTCTTTAATGGATTTTGAATTTTTGACTTTTTGACTTTTTGAATTTGAATTTTTGAATTTGAATTTTTGAATTTGAATTGGATTTCCACATGAACCTTCCAAAGAATGAATGAAAACACTACAACCTAACATCTGAAAGGCACTTTAGTTCACACTAAAGCTTTCAGTTCAGAAATCAAGGACTGTTTGGATTTCAGCCTGTCAAAACACAACAGGATGTTTAAATTGCACCTTGCGTATCACCTTATTCACTGTTACGACACGGCCCAGAGTACGAACGACGCGCTAGAATATAGTTTGCACGTCTTTAAACACAGTATGCCTGAAGCGTCAAATGTGTATCCACACAACAAACACTCTTCATCTGGGAGGTAAGCCATTTTTACATTTTCAAAGTGTCCTAAAGCTTTTTGAAACACAAATTCTGAACTTTTACAAGTAAACAAAAAACAACACTGGTAGTCTGGTTGCTCATTTGAAGACTCGCAAGCGAGGAAAATCAATTTCCATGGCAGGGATGTTGACATGAATATTTCTCCCAGTTTCGCCACGAGAAAGATTGCGCATCAGTCGAGCGTGCGCTCGCAGCCCAACAATCTGACATAAGAACATGAGTCACTTTGCAAGTGAAGCAAAAGCAGATTCTTATTGAAGTCAGCAAAATGTCTGAGCATTTGGAAATTTCCCCCGAGAGAGAGAGAGAGAGAGAGAGAGAGAGAGAGAGAGAGAGAAAAACAGAAAGAGACAGAGGGAGAAGTGCAAAATATGGATTGAAAAGGGCGAGAAAGAGAAAGATTTTCTCCAGTGAATCATCCTGTTTAATTCTATCCATCAAGTTCAAAGCTCGGGCTGAACCGAATGAAGCAATACGAGCTGATGCCGCTGTGTGTGTGAGTGTGTTGTTTGAGATTAGCTGGCAGGTTCTGCTCCTCAGTGTGTCCTTCACCTGACAGTGCGGCTCTGTGAATAATGTTTTGTCTTCGCACCGGAGCTCCAGCTGAACCTGACATCCATAAATCCAGTGAGCAGCTCTGTCTCTCTTTCTGAGGTCTACATCCAAACAACCCCAAACTCATTCATTTTTTCCGAAAGAAACTCTGGTGCAAAACCTAGTGAGCATTTTAAGGTGTCACAGAAGCACCGTCACAAAAGGTGTGCAGTATCATGGCTCTGAGGCAGAACTACATGCATCCTTTATGTATTTCAGAATACATATTCTAGATGATGAACAGGTGGAAAGAAATGCCCATCATAGTACAGTCAGTACAGAAAAGTGTGCATCAATACCATTACAAATGTACTTTTTGTGCAATCTTTGTGGGTGCTGTATTTACTTACTCCTAATGGAGTATGTTATCTAGGTTAAGATTAAATTACACTATAAAAAAGTTTGCATTTTTGCATCATTTAATGTAAGTTAATCTGTGAAATACTGTCAAACGTATGATTTTTGCAAATAAAAATGGTAAATTTCCATACATTTTACAGTGAAAAACAATAATAGGACATTCCCCGCTTGACACAAAACATATACTTTATTTAAACAGTTAGTAGTTTCTTTTATATTTTTCTTATCAGTAACATACATTGTATCTTGTCTTACATTTTCTGTAAACCTTAGGGATCAATTCTCACTATGAACTAGTTGCTTATTAGCATGCATATTACTAGTATATTGTTTATTAGTACTTATAAAGCACTTAATAATGTCTTATTTTGCTTGATCATATTCTAGATCCCTTAATCCAACCCCATACCTAAATTTAACAACTACCTTACTAACTGTTAATAAGCAGATAAAGGAGTTTATTGAGACAAAGGTTGTAAATAATAGTTAGTTAATAGTGAGAATTAGTCCCTAAACCAAAGTGCAAACACATATTCTGTTATTTAATGAATGTTTATTGCATTGTTTCAGTGTCACATTGGTTTTGTCTGCGTTTTACTATTTGTTACTACTATTTTTCTATAATTGTGATACTATTATAATCCGAGTCATTTTTTTTATTATTATTTTAGTTAAGGTTTTAGTCAATTTGTTGTGTTTTGTAGTTTTTATTAGTTATTGTTTATTTTATTTTATATTATAAAATAATATATAATAATTAAAATTTTTTTATTAAAAATAAGATTTAAGTTTAGACTTATTTATTTTAGTACATCAAGTTAAACTAAATAAAAATGAGAAATGTTGCTTTGTCACTAGCTAAAATTAAAAAGTTCAGGGTTTATTTTTTTTTAAATTTCTGTTAATTTTATTTCAATTAACAAAAAAGTTTTTTATGGTTTTAATTTTAGTTATAGTTAACTATAATAACCCTATATTAGCCATATTTTATGGAAAGGCCACTGGATTTCTATTCCACCCATATTATTATTAAAATCTATTGGTTATAGTATATTTAAGGTACAAAGCACTGTTTTATAGTGGTAATATATGGTTATAAGCTGTAAGATATGCAGCCACCCATATGCCACCCTGTAATAATGTCACAGTTTTTCCCCCTTTTTGTTAGAAAAAAAAAGTAGAAGAATTGCCTTGGTTTCAAACACAGCTTTGTGTTTACAAATGGTGACCCTGCACCACAAAACCAGTCTTAAGAATCATGGGTATATTTGTTGCAATAGCCAAAAATACATTGTATGGGTCAAAATGATCAATTTTTCTTTTATGCCAAAAATCATTAGGGCATTATGTAACGATCATGTTCCATGAAGACATTTTGTAAATTTTCTACTATAAAAATATCTCAACTTAATTTGATTAGTAATATGCATTGCTAAGAAATCCATTTGGACAACTTTAAAGGCCATTTTCTCAATATTTAGATTTTTTTGCACCAAATTTTGTCCTTTCCTAACAAACCATACATAAATGGAAAGCTTGTTTAATCTTGATTTCAAAATACTGACCGTTATGACTGGTTTTGTGGCCCAGGGTCACAAATGTGATGAGCTATTTGCTACTCAATATTTAGGTATTAAAACAATAGAAATCCATGGAAAAAGTTCTCATTATGACGTACCTTGTGTTTGGTAGTTGAGCCTCCTCATTTCCACCGGGTCAGAGGAGTGGGCCAGTAAGTGATCTTTAACTCCTGCTGAGTGCTCATCTTTAGCTGAGGGAGAGGAGCGCTTCCTGTGCAGACAGGAAATGACATCAAACATGACCGTATGAACACACAGAGATTAGGTGGATGTGTAAATATGTAAGATATTTCTGTAACACCTTACAATAAGGTTCATTTAGTTTAACATTAGAATTAGTTATCATGAACTAATGTTTAAAATGTTTCCATTTTCCAAATGTTCCAAATTCCAATATTTACTAATACACTATTAAAATTGAAAGTTGCATCTCTTTAAGGGAAGACACTGCAGGCAAAAACACTGAGATCAAGTTTGAGATTTTGGGCTTTTTGATTTTTCAGTGTTTTTTCAGACTAGTGGAAAGAAAACATCCAAAAAACACTGTTAAGTGTTTCCTTTCATAGCACTTTATCTATTTGTGTCAATAGATTTCAATTACAATGCATTTTTTAAAGGCTGTTTTCTCAAAATTAGTTTTTTCTTCTACACTGAGCCATAAATCTCCACTTCAGTAACACTTACACACACCAAATTTTACATTTTTATTCCTGTCTATATCCTGAAGGTTTTTACAGAGGAATTTGGTCATATTGATTACATTTTATACAACATTTTATTCCCCAAACAAGAATTTTAAAACTGACTTCATCCAGTGTTTAGATTTTTGTATGCAATATTTCACTAAATAATGCCTAATTTGCATATTTAAACCTAACATTTTAGAAAACCTGTCATACAAAAAATGCTTGCAATTATCAAAGTATCAATTAACTAAGTAAGGTGATAACTGTTAGTATTTTTTTTACCTATTCACCTGCAGTGTCTCGCCTTAATATAATTCAATGGACCTGAGCTAACTTGAACTAACACGCATTAACTAATCTTAACTAACAGGACGTCACTGTAAAGTGTTACTGATATTTCCTGTGAGTTAGTGTGTGTTAGAAAGCAGCAGCACTAATCTGGACTCAATTAAACTCTTCAATTGCCTCTCATTAAACACCAAACACAAACAAGCGTTTATTATCGGATCAAAGAGAGCCGCTCGATACCCACCTCTCCTGTTTGCTGCATCCCACAGAAAGAGACGGAAAAGCAGGGGGGAGAAAAGAGAAAATGTCACAGGAAGAAAACCGCACAGACGGTGTGTGCAGGGCGAATTTGTCAGAAACGTGGAAATGCCATTGCTGCTAATGAGCTCCGATTCGAGCTGACATTTGCAAAATGAGTTTTCTCTTCACTTAATAGACATCTAACTTGAACTCTAGGCATTTGATTCTCCTGCACTCTTCACTAAGGCCGAATGGATTTGGTCATGATTGAGAAGAGGGGAACATTTTGTCTGCGACTTTGACGTAATTTGGGGAGATCAGACTTTTGGTAGGTGTGCTATCAAGTGTCATTTCTGCAGTCTAGTTCCAAAAATGTACCATTATTTAATCATTAAACTTCTGTGAAACTTCAGAAAAAGAGTTCTAGGAAAAAAAGAAACTGTTAAGTTGCTGACTGTCATACTGAAATAAGATTTCTTGACTTTTTTGATTATCTGCTCTTACATCGAGTCAGCAATGTCTCTGAGAGAGACTGGCTATTTATACCTGACAGGAGGAAGTGCAGTAAACTCTAGTTTGCTACGCACGGCGAAAAAGAAAATATGGTCACTTAAGCAGAATGCAATACGTACGATCTCAGCGCTGGATGACTGATTGTATTTTTCAGGAAAGTAATAGTACCTCTTGAAGAGCAGGATGGCGATGACGATGACGATGATGAGGACGACGGCCAGCACTGGTCCCATCACCCACAGCATCTCTGGGTCATCAACGTGACGGGACATCCCGCTGTGGAGCTTCACCATCATGGGTTCAGAGTAAGGGCTCACCGTGAACATCTTATGATACAGAGAGGATAGAGAAAGGAGAAGAATTACTCAAAAGATCAAAACACACACATATATGCTCATTCTTTAATATGACTGCTTTCTACATTTTTACAGTAAAGTCATCAAAACTATGACTTTATGCAGTAATGAAATACATTAAATCAGGAATTCTAACTTTTTTGTCAGTCAAATTCCTTTGACCTCAAATATTTATTTTTAATTTAATATTTCAATCATTTAAAAACACATTTGCATGTTCACGGTTTTCTAATATTGGTTACATGACATGCAAGTAAACAAATAAAATATATATATATTTTTTAAAATACATTTTTATTTTTTAATGTTTATCTTTTTTTAATAAGTGTATTTAAGTAAATATTTTATTTTATTTTATTTTTCCCAATTATAATTTTTATTATTTAATTGTTAGGTTTTTATAAACTTATGAATCCCAGACTTGGAAACCCTCTAAATGAAAACTCTCTTAAATTTAGGTTCTTTCAAACTCTTTTTTTTAGATACTTAAACCAGTGATTCTCAAACTTTTTTGAGAAAACTTTGACCTCAAATATATATTTTTTATTTAATGTTTCAGTAATTTAATTATTAAAATATTGATTTATTCATGTTTATTATTATTGTTTTTTAAATATATAAAAAACTTAATTTAATATATAAAACTTAACTTAAAGTTTTAATCAACTCACAAATCCCTGTTTGGGAAATCATGTAATAAATAAATAAAAAATCTCTTAACTTTTAGTTCTTTCAAACTCTCTGTTTAGATTCCAGCTTAGTTTACTCTGGTCAGAAGAGTCGTAAACAACTTTAAACAATACTTTTCCTTTATCATCTGGTCAAAACTCATCTATTGAAGCATGCATAAACAAACAAACAAACAAACAAACAAACAAACAAACAAACAAACAAACAAACAAACAAACAAACAAACATATATTTGAATAAATAATAGTTTAGTAATGAACTATGTGACCCTGGGCCACAAAATCAGTCATAAGGGTTAATTTTTGGAAATAGAGATTTATAAATATTATAAACACGCTTTCCAGTGATGTATGATTTGTTAGGATAGGACAATATTTGGCAGAGATACTGTACAACCATTTGATAATCTAAAATCTGAGGGTGCAAAAAAATCTAAATATTAAGAAAATGGCCTTTAAAGTTGTCCAAATGAAGTTCTTAGCAATGCACATTACTAATCAAAAATTAAGTTTTGATATATTTACGGTAGGAAATTTACTAAATATCTTAATAGAACATAATCTTTACTTAATATCCTAATGATTTTTGGCATTAAAGAAAAATCGATAATTTTGATCCATACAATGTATTTTGGCTATTGCTACTTTAGACTGGTTTTGTGGTCCAGGGTCAAATATATGAACAATATATAAGTCTATAAAACTTATTTGAAGCATTGAAGCTTCTACAATAAAATAAAATACTTAAATGACACTATAAATATCTTATAATGCATCATACAGGCTTTATAGAATGTGCTACCCGATAAAGATCAAGCAAAAATATTGCAATAGATTTTGTCTTTGGTGTTGTAATCTATGCCATCTCCTATAAAAATGTTAAAGGTTGAATTTGATAGGTAAAATGCGTTTTTCATGAGATGTGTGTCAACACTGTCAAAGTCAGCTTCAATGTGATGTTTAATGATGTCTAGTTATCACATACAAACTGAAATCTATTGATGGGTGTTTGAGCGGAGCAGGAGGAAAGCCTTCACATCTTCAAAGTAGCACAGAAGTCAGGCTCCTTCCACAAACGCTGGCAACTAATCGTCTTAGTAACACCTTTTAGACAGCGCAGCGGGGCGCAGGAGAAAGAGGGATGGGAACAGGAAGATAGAGGGAGAGTGAGAGCGAGAGAAAGGCTGAGGGAGGGGTAACCTCTTCCATCCCGCTGAGAAGCGGAGGATACGCATCATCAACCAAATCCCATCAGTGCTACACCTTCTGCATTCCCTCCGGAAGCGACACCAGGAACCACAGAAAGCATCGCTGCCCAGAACTCATTTACAGCAGCACGGCACAAACACAGAGTCTCAGAGGAGACTCAATGCTTAAACCCACAGTTCACCCAAAAATCAACACTGGCTTTTACTTTATATTTAGACAGTTTTCAAAATATCTTCTTTAGGTACTGCTGATGTTTATGGAAAATGATTGGCTAAGTGATTCACCAAGGAGCACAACAGTATGATAAACTGAAGTGTTTAGTTTGTGTCAAATTAAATTGAGCATCCACTCAGAATGAGCTTTTGTGTGCATCCTGTTGAGAAAACACTTCTTTCACAAAGCCAACGACTCCAGGTTCATCTTGAGAGGGTTGGGTGGGACTCTTAATGTGCATGGCACATCATAAAACTAAATAGATCAATTTTCAGGCCATAAATCAAATAAATAAATAAACAAACAAACAAATATCCGAATAAATAATAGTTTAGTAAGGACATATGTGACCCTGGACCACAAAACCAGTCATAAGGGTAAATTTTTTTGAAATTTTGAAATTGAGATTTATAAATATTTTAATTAAGCTTTCCATTGATGTATGGTTTGTTTAGGACAATATTTGGCCGAGATACTGTACAACCATTTCATAATCTGAAATCTAAGGGGGTGCAAAAAAAATCGAAATATAAAAAAAAAATCGCAATTTTTTATTTTTTTTGCAACGCATATTACTAATCAAAAATTAAGTTTCGATATATTAATGGTAAGACATTTACTTAATATCTTATAGAACATGATCTTTACTTAATATCCTAATGATTTTTGGCATTAAATGATTTTTGCTGGCGTTTTTTGGAAAAATGATTGGCTGAGTGACTGACACCAAGGAGCACAACAGTATTATAAACTGAAGTGTTGATGTATGGTTTGTTTAGGACAATATTTGGCCGTTTCATAATCTGGAATCTAAGCGGGTGCCAAAAAATCGAAATATTAAGAAAATCGCCTTTAAAGTTTTCCAAATGAAGTTTTTAGCAATGCATATTATTAATCAAAAATTAAGTTTTGATACATTTGTAGTAAGACATTTACTAAATATCTTGATCTTTACTTAATATCCTAATCATTTTTGGCATAAAATGATTTTTGCTGACGTTTTTGGGAAATGACTGGCTGGGTGATTGACACCAAGGAGCACAACAGTATGATAAACTGAAGTGTTTAGTTTGTGTCAAATTAAATTGAGCATCCACTCAGAATGAGCTTTTGTGTGCATCCTGTTAAGAAAACACTTCTTTCACAAAGCCAACGACTCCAGGTTCATCTTGAGAGGGATGGGTGGGACGCTTAATGTGCATGGCACATCATAAAACTAAATAGATCAATTTTCAGGCCATAAATCAAATAAATAAATAAACAAACAAACAAATATCTGAATAAATAATAGTTTAGTAAGGACATGTGACCCTGGACCACAAATACAGTCATAAGGGTACATTTTTTTGAAATAGAGATTTATAAATATTTTAATTAAGCTTTCCATTGATGTATGGTTTGTTTAGGACAATATTTGGCCGAGATACTGTACAACCATTTCATAATCTGGAATCTAAGGGGGTGCAAAAAAAATCGAAATATTAAGAAAATCGCAATTTTTTTAGCAATGCATATTACTAATCAAAAATTAAGTTTCGATATATTTACGGTAAGACATTTATCTTTACTTAATATCCTAATGATTTTTGGCATAAAATGATTTTTGCTGACGTTTTTGGGAAATGACTGGCTGAGTGATTGACACCAAGGAGCACAACAGTATGATAAACTGAAGTGTTTAGTTTGTGTCAAATTAAATTGAGCATCCACTCAGAATGAGCTTTTGTGTGCATCCTGTTAAGAAAACACTTCTTTCACGAAGCCAACGACTCCAGGTTCATCTTTCATACAATTATGTAAGAAATTAAAAAGCTGTGATGACTGGATGAGCACTGGTTGTGCTGTAATCTTGATGAAGTTGTTTGCTCAGAGGGACGGGTGGGTCTGTTAATGTGCACGGCACATCATAAAACTAAATGGATCAATTTTCAGGCCGTAAATCATCTTGAATGCATGTCCTCCAACTCTTGCCAAACAAAATAGATCCCCCCCCCCCCCCTTTTGGGACAGTACGAAACCTCCTGGCAACACCTTTGCATATTTAAAAAAGCACAGTCTTTTAAGAACTGGTGCACACACAATGTGTTCTACCAATTCATCATGCTACTTTTCCTTTGTTTTTCTATGTAAACATGCTAGACAGACGTGTTTGGCCATTGCATCTTTTGCCATTCTAAAAACATTGCATTTAAGTTAAAATAAGTTCAAGTTTTAAAAAACCTTTATTAAAACCTTGTGTTTTTGTGAATGTCATTGACTTAATGGCAAACAGGGCAGCTCTCTTTTGTTTCAGACACATTTATTTGCTCATTGAGCATTATTATTATTATTAAGTCTGTTAATTTGCTCCAATTTGTAAATAATTTTCTCAAATGTCATGTTTTCTGCTTAAATTTTTCTGGATTCCATTTTAATGATATAATTAAAAACAATATTAAAGAAAACTTTAATGTAACAATTCAAAAATGTAAATTAAAACATAAAAACAAAATGATTTTTTCCCCCAAAGTTTTTTTGGGTTTATTCTAGGTTTTATAATTTAGCACAAATGTATCATAAAAACAGTGGTAATCAAATGATTTCATAAAACTTTATTCAACTTAAAAAAATAATCTACAAACCAAACACCAAAACGTGGCATTTTTCTAAATGTTTACTGTATTAATTAAAACAAAGATGAAGACATCTGTATGATTTTCCTAAAACAATGTTTTAATATTGCATTGTTATTATTATTGTTATAACTGCTACTACTCTTTCTAATAATACTTTGCAAAGTACGTTTATATTTTCTTATTTAATTTTGGTGGTTTGATTTGATTTCAAAGTCAAAGTCAACTTTATTGTCAATTCGGCTATATGTACCAGGCATACAGAGAGTTGAAATTGCGTTACTCTCAGACCCTAGGTGCATATAAAAATACAAATAAATACAATTATACATATAATATATAAAAAAACAAAAAACAATTTTGATTTGATTTATTAGACAAAAAAAGTAGTGAAACTGTCAAGGATAACACATAAAAAAGTTAAAAACATGTTTCTATTGTGGTCCTTGATGTTAAGCAATTATTACCACTCATGCTTTTACTACTAATACTTTGCAAAGTACTACTTATTTTGATGGTTTGGGAAGACCTTTAAGTTTATGTTTGTTTTTGTGTTTGACAACCCAAGTAAAAAAGATATAAAATGCATTTATTTTATACTAAGTATATATTGACATATCGCTCAAGACTTACTAATATAAAAATTGTAATTTTTACAAATTTTTACTTGCAATTATTTGTGCACAATGCACATTTCTTGATTTTAAGTCTAAAATATGTTTTAATGTTACTATTGATGAGGATTGTATGATCTTTGAATAATACTGGTCTTGAAATGCAAAATATTTAAAGTGTGCATATAGTATACTTGCAATAGTTATACTTAAGCACAATCGAATATACTTAAGTATATCTTTAGTTGGACTTCCGCACAATTAAAGTGCATTAAGTACAAAATTAGTTGTTCCAATGTAGCATACTAAAAGTACAGGGTATTTTTATTATGTATTTGTAGTATACTTAGCATGAAATGAATGTATTTTAAATACATTTAAGTATATTTATTTTTGACTAGGGTTGTCATTAAAGCTAAAGAGTTTTTGTTTGTAAGTTTGTATTTGATGAATGAATTCAATTGTGAAACGATGGTAAAGTGACACTTGGAGCAGCTCTGGAGATTGTCTTCAAAAGAAAAAGAGGCAAATTTTGTGACATTCCGTGGCACTTTAAATACTGAATTCCAAAAATGCACATTTTTGAAACTATCACAGAGCTCTAGATCTGCAAGGTTATTATGATCATCACCTCTGTCTCTCTCTGCAACAGGATTCAGAGAGTGAGAGAGCGTCTAAAAGCGCTGTGGGAATCTGACAGTGGGAAACTTTCACAGTGATCAATTTAATCGGCATCACCTCAGACGGAAGCGCATCCCACAGCGTGAGTAATGCATCTCTGACTGACTCCAGCCACTATTTACTGATGCATATTCATGTGTGTTTTGATTTCTCCTTCACCTCTCCTCCATCTCTTCATCTGTAACGCTCAGGTCTCTCCAGCATTAATGATAGCATCTCTTTCTCCTCCGCCATCACACTCTCTGCTGATCCGCAGTCCTTCATGTGATGTCTCTTTCTCCTTCTTTCTTTCATCTCCTCCTCCTCTAATCTGTTTTTCTTTAAGTGCTGCGGTAGTTTCGCAGTCGACCTCTTTCATCCAATTTCACACTCGCTAGTCTGTTTACCAGCCCACCGCAGACTGTCCTTTCACAAGACCCTCTCATCCGCTCCTCTTTTTCTTTCTCTGATCTTCTCGTTTCATTCTTTCTATTTTAGCATTCAAATTTATGAAAAATCAGACTGATCATATAATTGGTCAGAACAGTGTTTTAGAATTGAGATGATTCTGAAAATGTTCTTTTAGTATTTTTGTCTTGTTTTTCAGTACACATCTAAACATTCTCAAATCAAGATACATTTACTTAAGAAGCAACATGACTTGATATTATGCCTTGCTTTCTGAAAAAAAGTAACAAAATTTGGTTAGTTTTTGCTTAAAACAACATAAAATATCTGCCAATGGGGTTTAAAAATAATCTTAATTTAAAAGAAGAAACTAAATAACTTTTCCTACCCCATTTCCCAAATTTAATTTCTCATTTTAGTCAAAAAAATATTTTTACACTACAGAAATCAAATCTTAATATCCTATGTCATTCTTCTCAATGTATCATGTCTCTTGATTTAAGAATGTTTAGATATTTTCAATGAAAGCAAAAAAAAAAAAAAAAAATTCTTTTAGAGTACTATTATAGTTTTAATTAATATTTTGAATTAGTTTTCATTTTTAGGCTTTACATTTAAATTGTAGTTACATTTTTAGTCATTTCGTTGTGTGTTTTTGTCATTCGCAAGTTAAAATGGCTTTAGATATTATATCTTGCTTTCTGAAAAATGCACCAAAGTTTTGTTACTTTTTGCTTAAAACAAGAAAAAATAACTGCCAAATGGGATATAAAAATAATCTTAATTCAAAGGAAAAACTAAATTATTTTTCCTGCCCTATTGCTCCAATTTAATTTTTCATTTTAGGTTAAAATTTTTTTTTTTAAGTTCAAGTTTGAGTTTTATTAGTACATGAAGTTCAGCTCTGGCAACTAGCTGAAATAATAAAGTGGTTTTATTTTTTTTTAAATAAGGTTTATGAATTTAAGTTAAGTTTTATTATATTTCGAGTAACAAAAATGATTTTTTAATGCTTTTAGTTTTAGGAAAAATTAGTTCTTAAAACACAATTGTGACATGAATAGCTATTTATGCTGCTAGTCTCACACATATGTGTGTGTGTATGACTTACCGAGTCCCTGTCTTTCAGTGCCGCCAGTATAAAGGTGCGATACTGCTGCTGTCCAGGTAGAGGTTTGTTATAGAAGCCGCTGTAGCTTTTCTCATCTCCTAACTTGAAGGTTTCTGGAAGCTGCTCCAGTTTGGCAGCGATGTAAGGCCGAAGGAAGTCCTGAGTTTGTCTCCTCCTCCTCTTCCTCACACCTGAGTCTCCATTACTCCCCAAAAGCTGATAAATCACAGAGAACACATTACATGAAGCACATCAATAAAATCAAAAGTGACAGTAAAGACATTTCTAATGTTTCTATGGAGATTTCCATTACAAATCAATGCTGTTCTTTTGCAAATCAGCATATTATAATGATTTCTGAAGGATCGTGTGGCACTGAAGACTGGAGTAATGATGCTGAAAATTAAGCTTTGCATCACAGGAATAAATTATATTTGAAAATATATTACAATAGTAAACAGTTATTTTAAATTGGAATAATATTTCAGAATTTTTCAGATTTTACTGTATTTTTTATCAAATAAATGCAGCCTCGGTGAGCCGAAGACACTTCTTTCAAAAACAACACTGAAACTTTTGAACAATATATATATTGGCCAGCAGTCTAGGTCTATGCTGATTGGCACTTTTGAGTCCATGAAACAGCTGGACTGTGACCCAGAGGTCAGAGGTCAGATATCAGCCTCAGGTGCTTCAGTCAGAGGCATCATTAATTCAAAATGAAACATAGTACACACAACCTGTCTCTTTATAGACCACTTCCCCTCTTTCTCCATCCCTCACTCTTTCTCTCCACTACCATAATAACCAACAGACCGCTGCTACTTTAGCTTTAGTAAAGCACATTTGGTGGAGACTGAATCAAATCCAAGGCCGCAGGATTGCAGCTGAACAAATGGCGCCTAGCAGCAGAAAGAACAAGGACTGCAGTGAGTGTAATATCAGCACAGTGATAAACACCAGCACAACACTGGATCCAATAATACACCTCTCATTTGACTCGGCAACGCTCATAAATAAGGAGCAACTCGGGGGAGAACGGCTGCGCGAAAAGGGCTGTTTCAAAACGCTGGTGACACCATTGTGAATTTTACAGCGCCGCTGCGTTTTGATATTCAGTAGGCAGCACCTGAAAAGTTTCCTCTATTTTGCAGACGATAGTTTATTGAGAGCAAGCAAACTCATGAGGAAGCAGAATCGTGTTGGAGCCCGAAAGCTCAGTAGTAATAACAAAAAGGCAAAAATGCCAAGAGAAGCTTTTTAGGAGCCCTCAAAGTGCCTGTGTGTCTCAACAGATGCAGAACAACTGAGACGAGTGGAACAACAAAATAGTTGCATCATGCAGTACTAACACACTGAAGAACAAAGAACATCATACGTATATCACAGGACTGATGTATCAGTCATAACATAACAATAAGGTACTGTACTGTAAGATAGTGTGAGACATCTGTTTATGCAATGATCTTATGTGATCTTCACAAACACACACTCACCTCCTCCAGATCTATATCCTCTGGGGTTTCCCAACGGCGTAGAGTTGATGTCGTGACTGGTACCACCACTATATAAAACCACCTAAGAGGAAAACAAAGAAACAAGTCATTAAAGGCACGATATGTATGTTTTTGCCACTAGAGGGCACATATTAAAAACAAACAAAGAAACAAAGGCGTAGTTTGATGACGCTGTGATTGAGTGTAAAATCATGGGAGTTGTAGTTTTCATCCTAATGTATTAAAGACTTATTAAGGTCACTGCAGTATGAAGCAGGGTGGGGCTGGAGCGATAACTAATGAAGGACAAATGCGATACATGGCTCGAAAGCAGCTGAGCTTTTATTATGTCACTGTCAATCGCTTCCGCTTCTTCCGGTCATGCATACGTAGGGAAAAAGCAGCACTGTTTTATCATACTAGATACATCTGAGTGTGTTGAAAGTTCTGTTATAATGCCACTCTGTGCGTTTGTCACTTGTCTAATAAAATGCATAACATATTAAAGTGTCTTTGGGGTTTCCATGTTTTCTACAAAATAAAACTGGAAAATCGAGGGTGAATGACATCACTGACATGGCCCATTACACTAGGTAAAATTGCTTATTTCTCTGAATTTAAACATTCTTCAAAACATTTGGGATAATGTTAGTACACATATCAGCAGTGGTTATAGTGGTTTTTGGATATTTTAATCCAAAAATCTTACATATTGTGCCTTTAACAGTATGTTCAATTTTTCTTTACCACGCATATAAAGTTTGGGGTCAGTGAGATTTTTTTATGTTCTTTTCCTCACCAAAGCTGCATTTATTTGATTAAAATTACAATAAAATCAGCAATATTCTGAAATAATATTAAAATGTAAAATAACTCTTTTCTATGTGAATATATTGTAAAATGTAATTTATTCCCGTGATGCACAGCTGAATTTTCTGCATTACTGCTCAAGTCTTTAGTGTCGCATGATACTTCAGAAAACTTTCTCTTCAAAAGAACAGCATTTAGTTGAAATTGAAATCTTCTGTAACATTGTAAATGTCTTAACTGTCATTTTGATGAACTAAATGCATCTTTGCTGAATAAAAAGGTTAATTTCTTTAAATAAATCTTACTGATTACTGCTGCTAAAAATGCTCGATTATTGTTGTATTTTGGGCTGTACTAATCAGAAAAAACATTTGGAGTACTGTAGACTGCCAAAAGTTATTACAAATCAAGGAGAAGAGTGCAAAAAACTGTCTGGGGAACAAAAGGCGTTTGTGGTTGGCCAAACTGAATCAGGATTTCCAGGGCAAGAATCTTGACAAAATTTAAGTGTGTTCTTATCATTTCCAGTCAGGTACAGTAGGTGAAATAATAGGCTGATATCTTCATTAATACTGCTTGTATTTATCTTTTCCAACTATTAACTTTAGTTTGTCAAAGTATTGTGCCCTTTCCTGCTTACTTAGATTAATCAGCTCCTGCAGGTTTTGTCTGTGATTTAGACTGCAGAACAACGTATTCAGTAGTACATAAACCGTGCAATCCACCTGTTTTACACACAACAGTGAGATTGTGATAATAAAGAAAAGCACGATCCCTCTTCATCTCTGATTCTGGAGTTCACAAACCACAGGTTCAGTGTGTTTGTTTGTGATGAAACGGTCTGCTTGGATATTACACCACTGATTGCATTTCCAAATGAATCTGTGACAGCGTGCAGCTCGCCGCTCATTCAGCGACTGAAACAAACACTTGAAACCCAATTAACGGGTGAGTAATTCCCGCGCTCTCACGCCAGGCCTGAGCAACAGCATTGTTTGATATGTGTGATGTCTATAACGTCTGATGTAACTGCCACTAACAATCTCACTTTGGCTTTGATGAGGAAACATGTCTGGTAGTTTCGAATTAAAGGATTTCTGTGCTGTCTTTGGTCAGAAGCGATCCTGCGGGCAGCGTTCAGCCAGCTCAGACTGCACCGCATTACAACAAATCCAGCTCGCTGCAGTGAACTAAACCCGTGTGAGACGTTCCTGTGAGCTGGGATGGGACGTGTCGGAGTATTAACCTTCGGCCTCAGTCTCGCTCAAACTTAAAAACGGTCCAATATTTGCCCAAAGAGGAACAGGATTCTTCTCTACGTGCGCTGGCTGAACTCTGAGACTCCTGCAAACATCGCCTGAGAGCCAACACATATCATCTTTGAGCTGTTTTAAGATAAACAGTGAGGAACAGCAGTGCTAACAGTGCTGCACTAGATGAACAGTAATGATTATGTTTGCTTTTACTTTGGTGTCAAATGTCAGTCAGTGCAAAAGAAAACATTACTTTTGTGTGTTTTTCTTTCTCTGCTTATTGTCAAAGCACTTAATGTAGCCCACAGGCAGTAATGTACATACACTATTTATGGTTTTATTGATCTTGTGGCTTTTCTCAATACAGCTGGCAATACATTTTATACAGAAAACATTGTTTTGCATGGTGGATGCCCATTTATTCGCTCTAGGGGAAAATACAGAGACATTTCCACGATATCTGGATATTTTTAAAAAGAAAAACATGGCTGAAAGTTGTTTTTTTGCATGTCAAGTGAAGCAAAAACAACAATAGCAGCAACAAATCTGTCAACTAAATGAATAAAAGAAGCTAAAAGAAAACGGCTGTGGATATAAACAACTCAGCGACAAGATGAAACAGAAACCTGGGGAATCACTCATTTTGACAGGTACGGCTACAGCAGAATTTATTTTGCACGTTTAATTACAGGTAAAAAGCATATCAATCATCATCAGCGCAGCTAGAATGCAATGTATCATGTTGATAGTAGCACTAGAGAACAATAAACACTTTATTTGGTGAAACTTGAAGTGGTCAGAGTGCAGAGTTGTAACATATTTTAGTGAAACAAAGTGCTTTTGTGACATTTTCTTCATCTCATTTATTTATTTATTTATTCATAGCCAAGTGATATGACACTAACTCTCAGCTACTCTGCACTAATAATAAAAATAATAATAATAATATTGATAATATTTTGATTTTAATTTAATTTTGTTTAACATTTTAAAATGAAAGAAATCAATGAAGAAATATATTACTATAGCAATAATACTATGGCGCTGTAAAATAAAAACAATAATTTAATAATAATATTTGTTTTTCAAAGTAATATTTGTAATTTATTATTTCAATTCTAAAATAAAAATAAAGTAATATACTTCAACTTTGTAATTAAATTAAATGTAATTATTATTAATAAATTTAATAATAATTAAAATTTTATATGTATTATTATTATTGTATTTTATTTAACAGTTTTTTTTAGTGTAGACTTCAAAGCTTTTTTTCTCTTTTGTTAATTTATCTTCTAATTTAAAATTTTGAAGATGGTTGGTGCATGTTACATTTCAAATGCACTTTTTAAACAAAACTCATAGCATTTGCAGAGATGAAGCTTTTGTAGCAGCATTTACTGTGAACCAATCTGAAAACAGTGGATCATGAGCTGCTTGATATTTCTGGATTCCATTTTTTTTAGACTAAAGACTGAAAGTGTTAATCAATTAATTCAATTAATCAAATTAATTGAAATCATGAAACATACACAATTTTACAGCAATTTATTTCTATTATTTTTTCACAAAAATTACATTTTAAGGCCCTATAAAAATACATTTTTACCGAATTCTGTGATTTCCATTAATTTACTGGATTCCATTTGAATGGTTTCATTACATTTTAATTATTAGAAACATCTCTGATTTAGAAATTATTTATTTTTTACAAAAATTACATTTTACAATTTACATTTTTTTTACTGTTTTCCATTAATTTACTGAATTCCCTTTGAATGGTTTCATAAAATTTGAATAATCAAAGGCATCTCTAATTAATCGATTTTATAAAACTATCAAAAATACCATTTTTCTGGTTAATATTTAATTTTTCCAGATAATTTTTTAATAATTTTATGATTAGTAGTAGAACATTTACATTACACACACAATTACATTAAGTAATATATTTCTGTCACAGTTTCTTCAAGCTAAACCAAACTTTTATTTTGACGGTTTGCTGTGAAGACCTTTAAGTTTCATTTGATATGATGGAAGAGCAGTTCTCAGAGCAGTTCTAGAGATTATATTCATGAGTTCTTGAACATAATTGCAATGACAGAGGCTGAAAACACTGCGAGCGTCAAAGCGTGCTTTAGTATGTGTGTAGTAAACGAAACCGCGCATCTGTGCCATTCATTCACACAGAACATACAGGATTCATATTTCAATGTATTTTTGCAGCATAATATTTACAGATACTAGTCCATATTGCGATTTGAATTAAGTTGACATATTTTTGATTTATTTATCCAAAATTTGGCAAATTCTGTCCGCGTTTTTCACATAGCGGAAATCAGAGGCCCATAGATCCAGATTCATGGTTGCTATTAATGATGAGAACACTATCATGATGAGTATGGCATTGACAACTACATCAGATTATGCCGTTATTTTTGTCTGACTGACCTGATGAGGGCGCTGTTGTGCACTTTGGGCAGTGTGATGGCGAGTTTGCCGCCCTCCTCTGGGTCTTGTTTATTGAGGGTCGGTTTGGTGATGAACAGGTCCGGAGCGGTGCGGATGGAGACCTGCTGCTGCAGTCCGCCAGCGCTGTTCCCACGGCTCATCAGCACAAAGGAGTAATCCGTGTCCGGCTGCAAGCGCGTGATCAGCTTCCTCTTCAGGTCGCCCTGCACCTCCACGCTCTGCTGGTTATACAGGATCTGGCAGCAGGGGGCGCACAGGTTAACTCGGTCACACTACGACATTCATTTTACACTGCATTTCTATTTCACAACTGCTGCATCTCACCTTGAAAGGCACTTGGGACTTGTATGTTTCTGGCACCTCCCACGTGAGCAGGACAGAGGTCTTCATCACAGCTTTCACACCAAAGTTTTTAGTGAACTCTGCAGAGGAGGTGAGAATAAAAGAGTTACTGCATGTTACAGATGCATTTCCAGTGATACACAGAGGAAACGCATTAATGTGTAATGAGACCGCACTGATTAACATGCTGTACATGATAACATCTTAAGACCTTCATCTCAAAACACACTTGAAAAATCAAAGGCAATTATCTGCTCTCTGCATGTGGTTTATGTTGTAGGGAAGCAGAGAAGTCAGACCGTAGAGAAATGATGGAGACACTTTCTTATTAAACATATTTAAAGAGACAGGTCACCCAAAAATTCATATTCTGTCATTTTTTTGTCACCCTTGTCATTTCAAATAATGAATTTTTAAACCTGAATAATGAAATAAAATAAAATAAATTATTTTCATCAACAGTGTTCAAAAATCTCTGCAAATGTTAAATATCGCCAAAACCTGCGCATTATTTGAATGGCAAATCTTAATAGTCTCAGATTTCTAATTTTGTTTCTTTAACTTCAGTTGAAGTACTAAAACAAATAAATCTGAAACTAAATGAAAACTTTATAAAAACAAAAAAAATATAAATTACTAAAAATTAATAACATTTTAACTAAAACTATAATGAAAAACATTAATTAGAGATCTAAATGTCTCATACAGTACATTTCATGTTGAATTCTACCAATTCATCAACAATCTGTTACTATTTTATATCTCTAAATGAATTCAAACACAAAAATCTTAAACAAAGTTGATTCTTAAAACTAAACAGTCCAAAATAAAATAAAAAAAATTTTCATCAACAGTGCGCAAAAAGAAACAAGAATGTTTGACATGATGCAAATGTTAAATATCACTAAAACCTGTGCATTTTTATTTATCATTATATGTGATAATCCTTGATTGCCTAAATGTCAATTATCTCAAATAATTGCAATTACATCCAATAACCTTGGTCAGACGATTAGTCAATAATCACAACAGGCCAGCTGTAGTTCCAAACCTGCATTATGTTCTTCCTTGGAACACAAAAAGAACTGTTAGGCAGAATATAAAAAGAAACTAAATGGGAACGGATGTTGCTGAGCTTTATACATAACACAAAGCTAGTCCATATGTTCTAAGGAAGAAAGAAAAAAAATCTGACAAGTTTGGGAACGACATGAGGGCGAACGAACCCTTCATCTTTCTAGCAGAAGACGAGCCGTATGTGGAGTTTGCAGTGACTGCAGTCCACAAAGCGTATGTCTGCTTCCTCTCCAACCATCTGCTCTGTGTGAGTGTATTTCAATGCACACTTTACATCTATAATGTAACACATTTTCGATAGAAACTGAATTTTGTAACTCCATGACCACTCAACACACCGATTCGGTGACATCTTGTCTAAAATAATTCAAGATTTTGATCTAACAACTGTGACTGTCCACAGCATCATGCGTCAGTGTCAGGTATTTTCAGCCGCTTAACTCTATTTTTATCACACTGCACTGGGAAGCTCAGCCCACAGTGAAAACTGATTGGACCAAATCATTAGCAAAGAAAAACCACAGGTGAGATCTATTTAATGTCTTAGATGGGTTTCCATGAAGTGATGAGATTAAACAGAGATCAAATAGACATATTTATTTCTTTAACTATTTATTTCTGTAAAGCTGATTCTTAAAACTAAACTCCTGAGATTTGCAAGAGCAAACTTTAAGCAACAAAAATGTTCTCCACTTTAAGATTTTCAGTTTTGATATGAATTCAAATGTTGTTCCTTAATGATTCCATTAATGATACTTTATATATATATATATATATATATAGCCTACAAGAGCAAATAATAGTTTATTTATAATTTATAAAAATATTTGAATTTATAAAAATGACACCGTTGAAACGTTTACATACACTTAATTCTTAATACTGTGTTGTTACTTGAATGATCCACAGCTTTATGTAGCGATATCTGTTCATGAGTCCCTTGTTTGTCCTAAAGAAAAATGCTTCAGGTCCCACAAATTGTTTGGTTTTTCAGAATTTTTGTGTATTTGAACCCTTTCCAGCCATGACTGTTCGATTTTAAAATCCATCTTTTCACACTGAGGACAATTGAGGCATATGCAACTATTACAGAAGATTCAAACGCTCACTGATGCTTCAGAAGGAAAAGCAATGCATTAAAAGCCGAGGGGGGTGGGGTGAAAACTTATGGACAGAATGAAGATGTGTACATTTTTCTTATTTTGCGTAAATATCAATTTTTTTTTTCATTTAGTACTGCCCTTCAGAGGTTACAGAAGATACTTACATGTTTCCCAGAAGAAAATTTACTCTGATCTTCAAATTCAAAAATTTGTAATCAGTAAGTTTTGGAACCTTCTGTAATAGCTGCATATGAGGTCCTCAGTGTGAAAAGATGGATCTCAAAATCATAGTCATTGTTGGAAAGGGTTCAAATACACAAAAATGCTAAAAAATCAAAGAATTTGTGGGACCTGAAGACTTTTTCTGAAGAACACCAGTTTAACTGTTCAGGACAAACAAGGGACTCATGAACAACCATCACTAAATAAAAAAACACAGCTGAGGATCATTCAGGTAACAACACAGTATTAAGAATCAAGAGTATGTAAACTTTTGACTGTAAGTAAACATCTTTAATGTGAAATATCTGAATCATTATCAAATGCATTTTGTATGATCCCTCTTATTTTGATCAAATAATTTGCATTTTGCAGATTCTGAAAGGTGTATTGATGGATGAAGAACCGATAATGAAAATGGACATCTTTAAAGACTCACCAGGCATGGAGGTAGACATGGTTCTGCTCTGGATGCTGGGGCTGATCGGACCTCCTCCTTTACCCGTGAACGCCCTTACCCTGATATCATAGGTGGTGTCCGGCTGCAGACCCTGGATGGTCATTTGTGTCTCTGCGGTGCCGTTGGTCTGGTTCTGATGGCTGTTGATGTCACGGTACACCACCACATAGCGTATGATCTTCCCATTCCTCTCGGGCAGAGGCGGAGGGTCCCAAGCCAGTTTGGTGGTGGTGGTCGTCAGTCCCACCACCCTGAGGTTCTGTGGGTAACTGCTGGGGACATCTTCTGGGGTGCTGATCTCTTTGCTGTACTCTTCTCCATTTCCTGCACGGTTCTTAGCACAGAGCTTGAAGATGTAAGTGGCGCCCTTGTGCAGGCCGGTGACGGTAAAGTGGTCGTCGGTGCGTCTGAAGTCACGGGTGGTGTAGGTTTCCTCTTCTTCACGCTTGTAGCGCAGTCTGTAGCCCATCAGTTCGCCCACCATCTCTTTTGGGGGCTGCCACTGGATCAGAGCTGTGTTCCCGATGGTGGTGCTAATGATCATGGTGGGCTTGCCGGGAACTAGCAGTGACAGAGATGTGAGAATATTTGTCATTTTGCAGTCATGACTAATGAATTAAAGCAATACTTCACCCAAAAACACCCTAACTAATTTTTTATTTCATAAACTGTTTAGGGCAGTGGTTCTCAATCCTGGTCCTGGGGGACCCCTGCTCTGCACATTTTGCATGTCTCCTTTATTTAACACACCTGATTGAGATCATCAGCTCATTAGGAGAGAGATCCATGAACTGAACTAACAAGCTGAAGATCTCAATCAGGTGTGGTAAATAAGAGAGACATCCAAAATGTGCAGACGGTCCTCCAGGACTAGGATTGAGAACCACTGGTTTAGGGGACCAGAAACTGTTTGGTTACTCATAGGGATGTAACGATATTATCAATATCTTGGTATCATGATAGCAAAACTGCCTCAAAATGATCATAGTCACATGACAAAATGAAACAATATAGGTCTTCCAGGCAAAAAGTGTAGATTTTTTAAATATTCTAACATAAAAGGTCTTTAAAGTTGTGTTTTCGGTCATTATGATCTGTCAAATGAACTAAAAGCACAATATGGCTCAATCCCTCCATCAAGTCTGTTTTCGCTGTGCATTTCAAAGCAAAGCACAGACTTCGTTCAGGTGTTCAGCTTGTGATCCGCACCACAGAATGCCTCTGTTCACAGTGAATGAATGCAGTGAACCTGTTTATTGCATGTGCTGTGAGTTTAGCACATGTTTGGGAATGCAAAGGCCAGCAGATGATTACAGCATTTCACTAGATTTGGAGATAGATGTGTTTTTGTAAGCCTGTTTTCACTGAAGCTGGATTTTTCCTTCAAAATAAAAGTTCTACTGCCATTTCCATCAAAATAAAAGCTCAAAAGTGCAGTATGAATTGCTGACAGTTAGCGGTTTAAATGAGTAACGTTACTGCAGTCCAAATTTAAAATATCTCTTTCAAGTGTGGAAATTAGGAAGTAGTATTTTAGTTTCCTTGCTGTAGTGTAAAGCAAGGAAAATAATGACTTTTTAAAAATATTCTGAGGAACATGGGTTGGAGCTCTTAATTTTTAACTCTCAAAGTGCATTAGAATTTAACATCAAAATGTACAAAAAGTCTTTATTTGTCTTTTTTTTTTAAATAGCAAAAATATTGTACTGTGGACTTCATATCACAAAATTAATGTATCATGAGATTGCTACATCACTTGTTACTCATTTTCTTCAAAATATCTTTTTTAAAAAATGAATTCATACAGGTTTGGAACAACTTGAGGGTGAGTAAACTAGGAACAAGTTTTTATTTTTGCTTGAACTATCCCTTTACACAATTTGATTTCACTAACTATCAAATGCAAATTCAAATGCAATATGGATGTGATTTAATTAAAGAAATGCATGCACTTTCATAGTAAAGCACAGCACTGTGGCCATTTACAAGCATGCAGAATTTTTTTTTTGAAAGAAATTATTACTTTTATTCCACAAGAATGTGTTAAATTGATAAAAAGTTATAGCAAATACTTTTTTATTAGGTTTTTTTATTTTATTTTGAAAAAATGCTGTTCTTTTAAACTTTTTATTCATCAAAGAATCCCAAAAAAAGTATCACACATTTGGTTGCACAACTGATGGCTGATGAAAATTCAGCTTTGCATCACAAGAACATTTTTTTTTATGTATATTGACCTAATAATCTTATTTAATCTAATAAATGTAGTCTTGATGTGCATAAGAGCCTTCTTTAAAAAACATTACATTAAGTCTTACTGATCCCAAACTTTAGGTAGTGTACATATACAGTATATACTGTATATCACCCTATATGTTCACCCTATTTCACCCTAGTTCATTTTGCAAAGAACTAAAATAGATAAATTCTCTCCTACCCTACAAAAAGAATGAATTCTATTTAATTTACAGTACCTCGGGCCAGATTGCTCAGATGATGAAATGGGTATAGAGCTGGTGATAGTGGAGGTCACTGTAAGGTCATCATGACCGTAAATCTGAAGGTTTGTGGGGGTTTTATATGATAACTACAGTTTAACTTTTCACCTCTAAATGCACTTAAACTCTTAACTTTCACTGAACCCATAAACACAAACTCACCAGCCCCTGTTGTGGTCACCACTTTGGCTTTGCTCCGTGCTCCGTCTCCCTTAGTGGTGTACGCCGCCACCGTCACTGAATATGTGGTTTCAGGGAGCAAACCGCTGATGATGGCCTCCTGAGAGAGAGACAGAGAAAAAAAGAGACAGACAGGTCAAACAATGGCAGTGCTGCTGCTTCTTTTTCATCATTCAGTGTGGTGTCACAATTGTGACATGTCTATTTAATATTGGTGAAGTTCATTTCAAGGTTTTCATTAAACTTTAACCATTCAGCCAGAGCATGAAGCTTAGTCTCAATTTCCAGTCTGTACCTGGTCAAGGAGCTTCTCACTTTTCTATCAGTCACATCTTTTCATCTTTTTAGAGGCAGACAATGTTGAGTTTTATTTCATCTGGGGTTTAAATGTGATATAATCATGTTTTCTCGTGGTCAATAAGCTGTAAGATGCTTTATACTTTATTCAAGGATGATGGTCAAATCCTCTTCTGCATACCACACTCATCCTGCATGCACGTTTCAAGTATTTCCAGCAGATATAAATTAGAATCAATGCAGAATTTTCGAAGCATAAAAGGCTCTTTTATATTTTCTTGGAGTTCATTCACTGCGGGGCTGAAGGATCCTGCGACTTTAAAGTCTAAATTCTTACAGTATGATGAATGTGTGATGTGGTTGGTGCCTAATGTGAATCTGTTTTTATTCCCTGAGATTTAGATCATTTTCAGAAGGTCATAATTCTAGTTTTATTCATTTCACAACCAGGTCGGCCCGTTTGCCAGTATTGCTCCTGTAGATCTAGTTTCCTCTGACAGATTCGAGCTGGTACAGTTGATAAAACAAACACAGAAAAACCCATCAGAGCATCTAAAGATAGTCATCTCAAGCAAAACAGTGCTCGAATGTGGAAAACTGATGCAGGGGTTTTGTTTCAGTGTGTGGGGAGGCTGTTTGTGTCTGGAAGAACGGCAGGAGGCCGCGAATATCTGCCAAAAACCTTCTGAAGCTTCTTCCAATTGAATATAGACATGTGACATATTGCAGTCTGCATTTTCAGAGGGAACTTTAGCATCACAAATAAGCTGGAAATGTGAAAATGCTACCAATACTCCCACATGTATTTGTAGGAATGAAAAATACTAATGCTCAGATGTTTGTTGTACAAAAAAGAAATCAAACCAACATCTGTTCATGCTCACATTGCGTACACACAGACTTTAAAACTGTGAAATGCTCAACGATTGAATACATTTCGCAATTTCTTGTGCTTATGCTGTTGACTCCTTGTAAAAAACACTGTGAAACAAGAAAACAAACAGCTAATTATCCTCACCGATACTAAAAAACAAAAAAAGCTAAAGCATCCCAGTCAAATTTCACTCAGAAAATGTTCACTTTTAACGATCTAACCCATTCCAGATGGATAAAATCACATCCCACCTATTCGCGCTGAGTTTCTCCTGGAAACGCATCACCGTGCCGAAGTAAAATAGGTTGCAAGCAGAGTTTCACATTGACTTTAATTATCATTTCACAGCTAGCCGCACCATTCCAGGCTCTCTCTCGCAGGAGATCAGAGGAAATGTGAGCATGCGAATCGTCTAAAGCTTTTAAATGCTAGTTAAAAGCTTCGGCGTGGCAGGGGTCCCGCTCTCAAAAGCACATTTGCTTTTTGCTTTATTTCCTGTTTCCAGTAGTCCGTCTTATCTCTGGCAAGTGTTTGGGGGAGTCATTGAGTCCTGAAAAGTGGGAAGACTTCAACATTTCACATTAAGACATGATGGATAGGCCGCCTGTGGCAACACAGAGTTTACCAGAGCCGACCACCATTGAGAGAGACGCCTCTTTATCTGTTTAGAGTGATATCACTGTCACGACTCATTAATAAAGAAGAAAAGGCAACATAGAGAGAGAGAGATGGAGGGACGCACCGGCAGACACAGACAGACCCACATACAGACGGAGAGGTTTAACAGGGCATAGCTGCACATGACAGCTGAACATCAGCCTCTATAAATATGTAGGGCACAGGAAGAGAGATGCAGGCTGCCAGCATCAGAAAACGAGATGCTGCTCTGCACACAGTCACACACCTATGAACAATGACTTTTAAGTTGTTCGCCAGTGGTTTGTGGTTACTGGATGGGACAAATTTCAGCCTGTGCAGGAGCACATTATCTTTAATGAACTGATCAAAACTAATGACACACAAATCAAGTCATTACTTGTTTGAGAAAGCTTTGTAGTAGTAAACGGTAATGGTAAAACCTTCTACAAAACCAGTCATAAGTAGCGCAGGTATATTTGTAGCAATAGCTAAAATTATGGATTTTTGGAAAACTTATTTTTTGATTTGTAATATGCATTGCTAAGAATTGAATTTGGACAACTTTAAAGGCAGTTTTCTTAATATTTAGATTTTTTTTGCACAAATAGTTGTATCTCAGCCAAATATTGTCCTCTCCTAATAATCATACATCCAATCATACAACTTTCATACAAATTGGTTTATGTAAAAGTAAACATTTGAAGCTTTCTATACGTATATGTATTATGTCTGTGAGGCACTTTACGAGATTTAGGTTGTTTCATTTATGTGTCTGTGAAAAGATATGACAGAGACAGTGACGGCAGAGTGCATACCCTGTCTGTTATCTTATTTTTATAAAAGCACACGGTTTTATTGTTGTTATGAGTGTATACAAATAAAAATAGACCCTTTACAGTTTCGAATGGTGTATTGGTTGTATTTGTACGATCAAAACTGACGGAGAATTTTACATTCTTTTCGTCGTCATTACAAAAATGTGCCTCAAAACGCCCCAGGGCGTTATTCGACCCCAGGGGGTTAAAAAAAGTTACCCTTACGACTGGTTTTGTGGTCCAGGGTCACATATGTAAAATGCTATTGTTTGTGTTGTATTTCTGTTTAGGAAAACTGTTTCTGTTTTAAAACTTAACCTAAAATCTAAATTTGAACCATGCTAAACAATATGCAGAAGTAGGTCTAGGTATTGCAATTTGATTTGTTTTGGAAAAATATATTTTAGGTACAAGTCAATTTTTCTTTAGGAATTATGAATTCATTTTTAGATATGATAATCAACACTCAAATAAAAATTGGGTTGTTTATGACCACTTAAATTACACATAATGCAGTTTTACTATACATTTCTGATATAATTATGTTTTTACACCAATTAATTGTTGAAAATTAAACAATTAAATGGTGGCAGCTAAAAAAAAGTTTTCATAGAAGATTTATTTAAACATTTAAAAAATGAGGACATTGGAAAAATTGTGACTCTGGACCACAAAATCATTCTTAAGTAGCACAGTTATATTTGTAGCAATAGCCAAAAAGACATTTTTATGCTCACTCCACCCTCAATACCACGACTGAGATGAGTCCCTTGAGCAAGGCACCGAACCCCCAACTCCTCCCCGGGTGTGTGTTCACGGTGTGTGTGTGTATTCACTACTGTGTGTGTGCACTTGGATGGGTTAAATGCAGAGCACAAATTCCTAGTATGGGTCACCATACTTGGCCTCACATCACCTCCTTTCCTTTCCTTATGGGTCAAAATGATTGCTTTTTCTCCGCCAAAAACCATTAGAAAAATAAGTAAAGATGTTACATGAAGATATTTTGTAAATTTCCTACCATAAATATGTCAAAACTTAATTTTTAATTAGTAATATGCATCGCTAAGAACTTCATTTGGACAACTTTAAAGGTGATTTTCTCAATAATTCGATTTTTTTGCATCTCGGCCAAATGTTGCTCAATCCTAACAAACCATACATTAATAGAAAGCGTATTTTTTCATATTTCATTTAATTTATTCATCAAAAAATGTACTCTTATGACTGGTATTGTGGTCCAGGGTCACATATATTTAGTAAAATGCTCTGACAAGCTATGAACATTGAATTTAAACACTGATCAAGCGATTACATATTTCTAGATATATTTCAGTAAGTTGTACATACAATGTGCTGAACTGAAAAAAGCACAAAATCAATACTGGGATTTAAGAATCAATATCGGTTTGTTAAAACGAAGATAAATTAAAATGTTGTTGTCGACAACAAAAGATACGGAACGTTTTCTTCTCCTGTTTGAAAGCTGTTAAATATTTAAGTGAAATCAAACAAAGAAAGAGGGCAAAATCAAATGTGTGAAAAAGTGTTTTTGAACAAATTGGTTGAATGAATGATTCATTTGACTCACTTTTTGCTTCCTACTGTTGCAACAATACAACCTGCAAAAAGAGCAACTGAAAAATCCCCTCAAATAAAAGACAGATTAACAGTGTGGATTCAGTACAACTGTTGCATAAACACAATTATATGGTTAGCTGCATTTTATAATCTGCATTCAGAATTATTTTTCCCTGCTGTCTGTGACCCTACCAAAACAGACCAGGGACTCATTTTTGGGTCACGGCCCACCGGTTATTAATCTAAAACTCCCTCTACTAAATCAGCAGAGCTTCAGGTAAAATCAACAGCTTCATTCAATGGAAAAACAAAGCGCCCAGTGGACAAGAGATTTAGAGTGAGTGAGACAGACAGAGACAGCAGCGATGAATTTGAGTTGTGCGGTATAAATACAGCATCTTCTGGGTGCAGGCGCTTATCTTCAGAGAGATGAGGGTAGATAAATCTAAAAGATTTTAGTGACAAATCCATTTGTGTGAAATTTCATAAAGATGTTAATTCATTCCCCAATGGCAGAACACCAATTCACAAAACCATCGCTGAAAGCACTTGAACAGACCGAGGGAGAGAGTAAAGGAGCTGCGAGTCTCTCGTCAACAATCACAACACACGCGCAGTATTTCACGAGGCAGATGGAGGCGTATTCCTGCCGTATGCCCACATCCCACAACGCACTGCAGTCACTCACACACTCCAGGGAGTCCCACTGACACAAACACACTTCATTTTGTGTGGTTAGAAGATACTGCAGCTTATTCCAGCCAAGAACCACCAATTTAGACAACAGAGGGTCATCAGATGGACATGTACATTGAGCAGCCATTGTTTAGGGGTGGCTAAATCTGAAATCAATGTTCATTGGTATTCAGCTAATAGTGCATCAGTCTCTGTGTCAATGTCAAACAACAGAAGATAAATCAGTGCTCATGCAACAGCAACTAGTAGCTATTAAAAAACTAAAAAAAAAAAGTTTTTTTTTTAAAGAAATCAATACTTTTGCCACTCACCAAGGACGCAATAAATTGATCAAAAGTGACAGTAAAAACATTTATGATCTTACAAAAAATGCTTACATGAATTATGTTCTTTTATACTTTCTATTAATCAGAGAATCCTGAAAACATGTATCATGGTTTGCAACACTGATACTAATCAAAAATCTTTCTTGAGCAGCAAATCTGCATATTAGAATGATTTCTGAATGATCATGTGACACTGAAGACTGGAGTAATGATGCTGAAAATAAATTATATTTTACAATATATTCACATAGAAGACAGTCATTTTAAATTCTTAAAAAAAATCACAATATCACTGTTTTACTGTATTTTTGAACAAATAAATCATTGATGCAGCCGAAGTGACTGCCAAATAAATGGCAAAAAGCATAAAATGTATTTACAGACCTCAAATGTTCAAAAGTTTACATAAATGTGATTCTTAATACAGTGTTGTTACCTGAATGATCAATAGCTGTGTTTTTTTGTTGTTGTTAAAACTGTGTTGTTTAGTGATAGTTGTTCGTGAGTCCCTTGTTTGTCATGAACAGTTAAAATGCCTGCCTTCAGAAAATTGATCAGGTCCCACAAATTCTTTGGGTTTTCAGCATTTTTGTATATTTGAACCCTTTCCAACAATGACTGTATGAATTTGAGATCCATCTTTCACACTGAGGACAACTGAGGGACTCATATGCAACTATTACAGAAGGTTCAAACACTCGCTGATGCTTCAGAAAGAAACACGATGCATGAAGAATGAAGATGTATACATTTTTCTTATTTTGTCTAAATATAATATTCTTTCATTTAGTACTGTCCTTCAGAAGCTACAGAAGATGCTTAAATGTTTCCCAGAAGACAAAATAAGTTAAATTTACCTCAAACCTCAAATTCAAAAGTTTTCACCCCCCACAACTCTTCTTCTGAAGCATCTGTGAGTAATTAAACCTTCTGTAATAGTTGCATATGAGTCCCTCAGTTGTCCTCAGTGGGAAAAGATAGATCTTATAATCATACAGTCATTGTTGAAAAGGATTCAAATACACAAAAATGCTGAAAAACCAAAGAATTTGTGGGACCTGAAGGATTTTTCTTTTTTGACTTCAACTGTACACACACACACACACACACACACACACACACACACACACACACACACACACACACACACACACACACACACACACACACACACACACACACACATGTTGGGTTTACATGTTTTATGGGGACATTCCATAGGCATAATGGTTTTTATACTGTACAAACCGTACTTTCTATCGCCCTACACCTACCCCACACCTAAACCTAGCCCTCACAGGAGATTGGGCACACTTTTACTTCCCCAAAAATCTCATTGTGCATGATTTATAAGCCTGTTTCCTCATGGGGACCTGAGAAATGTCCCCACAAGGTCAAAATCTACTGGTATTCCTATCCTTGTGGGGACATTTGGTCCCCATAACGTGATGAATACCAGGTGCACACACACACACACACACACACACACACACACACACACACACACACACACACACACACACACACACACACACACACACACACACACACACACACATGCTGTAGCTGATGATTTAGTCCTCTGTCAGTAAGTAGAGATTAAGTTTCACCTTCAGAGGTTATCTGCTTATTCAGCACCTTGCTCAGGGATTACATTTTCCCCCTTATTCCCCTCAAAAACACACACACACACACACACACACACACACACACACACACACACACACACACACACACACACACACACACACACACACACACACACACACACTCTTGCGGCTCAAAGAACCTGCCGTCTGCCAGTCAAAGCCTCACTTCCTGCACACGTCTGAGGGCAGCAGGGTGATTTCTCCTCTTAATATGGCAGCTTGCTTTGTCTTCCCCCAGATGCACATGAAGCGCTGCCATCTCACCACTGATGGAGGGATTTATATTCTGCTCCATAACCTTGCTGACTAACAGCAAATAAAATACACAGCGCCTTCAGACCCGTCCAAAACGCTTTAATCATAAAACAGTGAATATAAACACACTGAGAGATGAGGAAGCCAGAGCAAGACAAAAGAAGCGGTTCAACGTTGATGGGATGAACCGCTCATCAAACACAAATGCAAGTCCAGTCCAAGTTTTATAGTCTCACAGAAACAGTCTTTGTACTGGTTTATTCTGGACATTATTCATTGCCCGTGAGAGCCAGGTGACATCTTTCAAACATTGG